>NW_017309143.1:0-18637 GCF_000935625.1 Nanorana parkeri | reverse complement strand
TAGAGGTTTGCTTTAAAAAATATGGAAGTTATTCACATGCAAAGTCTGTTTAACTCTCCAGCGTCCTCCACTCCACTAAGGGGTCTATTTAGAAACCATTCGCAAGGCCCTTCGCCCTACAAATATCTATGAATGATCATTTTGGGAGAATAATGCCAATAACTAATGTTCTTAAAGCGACCCTTTACCCCCTTTTACTAAAAATCACATCAGCATACAGCGCTGCATGCTGATATGATAAAAAAATCCTCTTACATTCATTAGTTAAACACGTTTTTCATTTAATTACAAAAAGTTCATTCACTTCTGTCACAAATTATGTCATGTGTCCAAGTGTTGCATCCTGGGAAGGTTACATCAGCAGAGCATTGCTGGGAAATCTCATCTGTAATCTCATGGAAAGGCATTTTCCTCCCCTGAGATGCTGTGCATGGTCACATGTGCCAGGAAGTAAAAGGAGAGCTAGTAATCTGTCCTTAGTAAACATGGCCACTGCCAGTAGACTGGGGAAGAAAAGAGAAATAAGGTATGCAAAGAATACAAAGCCGGCAATTATCTAGAAGTATGTGTGTAGATTGTCATTACTAAACATTTCTAAAGGTGTTATATATCTCAAATTATTCCAGCGTAAATGTATAGTGTTGTACTACATTCTGGCCACTGGATGGCGCATAGGAAAAAATACATATTTATAGTGCTCCTCAGCTCCATCTAGTGGCCATCATTTATTACTAATGTAAGTCGATGGAGAGACCCTCCACACTCCCCACAGCAGTCCCGGCCAGATAAGAAAAAAAGTGGTGCTCGCAGTGATGAATTACCACGGATGGCGCCGTGCAAACACAGGAAAGTCAGGAAATCACCAGCACTCAGTAGTAAAGATAAATATGTCCCTTTTTATTGGACAGAAAGCGTCACAGACATCCAAATAAACGTTTTGGGGCCGCGCAGGGTCCCTTCCTCAAGGCAGAAAGATGTGACCTTTGACTTTCCATCATTTTATTACTACACACTACATTTGCACTGGGGAAAAATATATCAAGAACATAACATTTTGGCATTATTCACCCAAAACAAACATTCACAGATATTTGTAGGGCAAAGGGCCTTGGGAATTGTTTATAAAAAAACATCATCAGTTCTAAGCGAAGTGACTTTAATTTCCAGAGCAGACCACAGATTATATAGTTTAAGTTTGCCCAGGTGGAAGTGAAACGCGTCTCAACCCCGTGTTTTCTGTTACCTCTCCAGAGTCAGAAGGACCCGAACATTGTGCGTCGGTTGATGGAGTCAGTGGACGGCAGCACGGATGGGAAGCAAGACCGAAAGATGAATTTCCAGGAGTTCATGAACCTGATCGGCGGAATAATGGTTGCTTGTCATGCTGCGTTTGTGTCTCACCTGAAGAGGGTCTGAGGGCGCCGTAGGCGAGCGTTCCGCTTTCATCCATTCCACGTGTTACTGATATCAATGTTTCTGATGTTGTCTTTTGTTCTAATAAAATGTTTAAAAAAAAATAAAAATAATTTTATTCCGGTGAAGAGAGACGATATCAGTGCGGGGTCTGTAAACATGAGGGTCCTTTAGCAGGTGGAATTTAGAGGGTCAGTCCGCCCGCCCAAGAGGGGTATCTTAGCAGTGTGTGGAGTCTAGTGGGTGGAGACATTTCCTGGCTTCCTAAGTCTCTTGGAGTTTCCAGTAAGTCAGGAACGCCCATGCCAATGCTTCACATGAAGCCAATGCTTATCCACATTCATAACCCCCTTCAGCTCTCATATCAGTACACCCCTTTATGGACCCAAGCAATGTTTACATTTTCACCGTGGGCTAATTATTTAATCATTTTAGCATTCCTTAAGTAAAATTTATTATTATTATTTATTTATTTTTCTTCATCGACATTTTGTGGGGGGAAAAAAATAAGAATGCACAAAAAATGTTAAGTGTTAGAGAATTATGAGGTAAGTGTTTTTCCCCATAGTACTCCTAAGGGTCACAGGAGGATATATACTAGCGTCATCCCGTGACCCAAAGCTCAGTATACCGAGAGCTACAGCTTGCGGTATACTGAGACCGCCGCAGCCGGGACGGATCCCAACATTGCTGTCGATCCACCCAGCTGTACCCTCCCCAGTCCGTCCTGCCAGTCAGCGCTGGAAGATCGGGGGGGGGGGGTTCCCTGCAGGGAGCTGTGAGTGACAGTCATAGCTCTCTGCAGGGACCGGATCAAGAAGTGAGTGAGCGACGGTATGGGTTCGCTCACTTCCCGATCTTATGAGCCGACAGTTTTTGTCACGTCGGCTCGAATTATGAGGATGAGTGAAAAACACTTGCCTCATAGTTCTCCTTTTTAATATTACAAATGAGATAAAATTACCTGGAAAATAATGGCTACGAGTAGAAGGGTAAGAAGATATCAATTTGGGCGGTTAGGGATTACTAGGGGTTTATAAAGGGTTAAATAGGCATGCCTTTTTATTTTAAAAAAAAATTGCTTGTATCATGGCTATATCACAGTGGCGTCACAAGGGGGGTGTGGCCCGCACCGGGTATTCTGACTCCCGATTGTTGTGATAGCGATTTAGTCCCCTTGCTAAGACTTCTATGCCTGGCCTGTATAAGCAGATGCAATCACTGAGGACAATCCTTATCAGATAGCTGAACTCGCCAAATACCTTTTCATCCACAAAGGTTGCTTTATTCTGTCAGACAACAGGATACAGCAGATGAATGATTGCGGTATTTATGCGGTCAAAAGATGATACTTTCTTTAGCGTGCAATGCAGATTACATGTGTCCAGTTACATGTGGTTTGTTAGATGCATCCATGACACAGGAATTGCTAACTCAAGAAGAAGGGCGGAGCATACACACAGGGGAAATGTGTCATAAAGATCAGGGAAAGGAACATATAAAAGCAAGTACGATACCAAAAAAATGCCACTAGATGGCAGCATATAACTAACCATTGAATATCCATAGGAAAATGGTCTAAAGAAATAACTATATAAATTATCTACTTACAATGTTAATATAAACTGAGGTTATGCATATCATATTCTATGCCCCATTGGGGCGGCACACCGGGTGACACCATTGGAGGGGTGATGCCAAAATCACTGACAGTCATTTTGGTGTCACCCCCTCTAAAAAGTCAGGCACGGGGGCGTGGCTTGGCGCATGGAGCAGTGAGACGTGACTCGGCTCGTCTCCCGCTCGGGGCCACTTTATTCTGCAGACAGCAGTGGCTTTCCCCCGGGCATCACCGGCAATGAGCGACCGGAAGAAGAAGGGGAAAAAGCAGAAGCGAACGAGACCCGCGCCGCGGGAATTAACCCGTTTTTTCGCCAGAACGGCGCCCGCGGCCTCTGCCGCTGGATCCACTGGCAAATCCAAGATGGTGCCACCGGATCTATCTCCCTCACACCACGAGGCTCCAGACCAGGATCAGGTGAGCCAGACATATGAGAGACACTCTCCCCAGGGCTCAGGAAGACTGTCCCACCACGCCAGCATTGATGACAGGGCCCCTGCAGATCCTACCTTACAGCAGGGAAGCCAGCCACAAGGGAGAAACTCTCCCCATAGCCCAGGAGGTATGTCACACCGCTCCAGGAGCAGCTCTCAGGCCTCCCTCAGCTCCCAGGGAGGATGGGACATGGAAGCATATATTAAAGCCCTACCAACTATGAAGGACATTGAATCTTGTTTTTCACGATTTGAAACCACATATAAAAAAGAAATGTCCGCTTTAAAAAAAGATATAAGCACCAGACTGGAGGATGTTGAGCAAACCTCCTCTGATTTGCGAGCCCAGCTGCACGTGCACGATACCACCTTACAAGAACACACAGTGTTACTGCATCAACTGATTTATCAGCAGGATGATCAGGAGAACAGAAATCGGCGCAATAACATCCGCATCAGGGGTCTCCCTGAGTCTGTGGACTCCAGGGACCTGGAAGACGCCGCGATCGCTCTCTTCAATCAGGTTCTGAATAAGCCTAAGGATACCCCCATTGAAATAGACAGGATTCACAGAACACTAGGGGTTAAACGTCCTGACCGCTCCAACCCCAGAGATGTTATATGCAGGATCCACTTCTTCAAGCTCAAAGATGACATCATGAGGGCAGCCCGTATGCAAGACGCAATTTTATTCAATGACTGCCCTATAATGCTGCTACCTGATCTATCAGGACACACGCTTACTCTTCGCAGGGCTCTGCGTCCCCTACTCGACCTGCTACGCCAACGCAACATCAAATACAGATGGGGCTTCCCCTTTCAACTTATTGTTGTACATGAAGGCAAATCAGCTGTTTTCCGATCCATGGGTGACCTTCCATCTTTCCTAGGACAGCTGGAACTCCCTCAAGTCTCGCTCCCGGACTGGCCACTTAAACCAACCCTGCCTGGCTTTGTCTCACCATCAGCGTGGAAGCAGATATCGAGAAAATCCGCCGGGCGAACGGTGGCCTCATCGTCTTCTCACACATGATTATCGGCCCATGCGCCTATATTCTCCTCCAACTTAGTTGTCTCAGATGAGACATTTTCTTTGCGGGAGTGAATGCCTCCTGCCGCACGCCGATTGATGCCCGGTGCCCCACCTGGGATGTTTGCTGTGGACGCCAACCACGGCTGCTGCTGTCGTTCATATTGTTACATGTTGTTCTTATGTTAATATACTTCATGGAACTAGTCTACTATGCCAAAATTGTATTTGTTTTCATTGTACCCTTTAGCTACCATGTTTGCACTATGTTCATGTGCCCTAGAGCGGGAGAAACTCCCTGTGCTCTCCACGTTACCCCCACTTAGGCCGTCAGTGAGTGTGCTCGCTGACATTTTACATACCTATAGGGTTTACTGGACCATACGTTGTTCACCAAAATGTTATACTCTCCGAACGCCACTAGGTGGCGGGGGAGAGCTTGTTTTCTACTATGTCTTCTCTTCCTCCTTTCCTCTCCTTGCTTCGCTGTCTCCCCTTTCCTGGCTCCCTCCCTCCCTCTTCCCTTCCTTCCCCCGGGTGAGGTACACACAGCCATGTTAGAACTCCTTAAGCCCCCATGATGACTACCCTCCATATTGCTTTGGCGACCCTCAATGTGAGAGGCTTCAACACCCCTCAAAAGCGCAGTCAGGTGCTCTATCATTTTCATAAACGCAAAGTAGGGATCTTGTTCTTGCAGGAAACTCATTTCCGCACCGATACCATCCCCAGAATACCAACTAAATACTATCCTGATTGGTATCACAGCACTAATTCTGTTGCACGGTCCAAAGGTGTTTCTATCGCCTTTCACAAGACTCTGCACCCCAAGATCCTGCAACAGCAAGCGGACCCTCTCGGTAGATTCCTTTTCCTGAAGGTAAAAATGTATGATCATGTCTATACTTTGGCTAATGTCTATTTCCCAAACCAGGACCAACTGACCTTCCTTGCACACTTAGCCACGGCTCTGGAGAATTTTGGATGTCCTAACCTGATACTGGGAGGAGAGTTCAACATAACAATGGTGCCCTGTCTAGACTCTTCTTCCGGTAAGTCCCAGCTCTCTCACACGTCCCTTACTAAACTCAGAAATATACTACTTAAGCTCGGACTAGTAGATGTGTGGCGGGCCCTCCATACAACTGAGAGAGATTATACGTATTTCTCTCCGGCCCACAACTCGTACAGTAGCGTAGATTATTTGTTCCTTGCCCAACATTTGCTTGACTCGACACCCTTTGCCAACATTGGTCTCTGCATCTGGTCTGACCATGCCCCCGTCTTTCTCACTCTAGGTGTTCCCAGTGTTCGACACACGCGTTTCTCGTGGCGACTGAACGACAATTTGTTAAACGATCCCCTATGCTTAGACGAGATAAAGACTGCAGTGCGGAATTTTACATCGGACCATGCCAGTGACAATACCCACCCGCTGACCCAATGGGAAGCGCTGAAATGCGTGGTTCGAGGCGTTTTTATAAAACACAGATCTCGCCTCAAGAAAGCTAGAGCCACCCGCATAACTGAACTCCTGGCTTCTATAGCGACAATGGAGGGAATACATAAAGCTACACGACTTGATACCACTTATGTGGAACTATCGAACGCCCGACGGGAATTGTTATCTATATTAGACACCAGTTCACTCATTGCTCGGGATAGGGCTTGTAAAGTAAACTACGAATCTGCTAACAAATGTGGCCGACACCTGGCTAGAACATTACATCCTCGCCCCCCAAGGGCCTTTATCCCTTTTATTTTAAACCGTCAGTCCTCTAAACTGCACTCCACCCAGAGCATTGCAAGTGAATTCCGTAGATATTACGCGGGTCTATACAACCTCCCTCCTCCGCCCCAAATCGAGATAACCGAAAAAGATCCCGATTCTCTGGCACGCTACATTTCGCAAACTGCACTGCCGACTATAGAGCACACTGAGGCACTGAAGCTGGAGTCCCCTTTCTCTCAATCTGAGGTAGAGGGTGCTTTCCGGTCCTTGAAGACGGGTAAATGTGCAGGACCGGATGGCTACTCGCCCCGGTTCTACAAGATGCTCTCCGATCTGTTGTCCCCGATTTTGACTCGTACCTTTAATTCAATAGATGATAAGCACCCTTTTCCCTCTACTATGCTGGAGGCGAATATTTGTGTTATCCCCAAACCCGGTAAAGACGCCTCCCTATGCCAAAACTTTAGGCCGATCTCGCTACTTAACATTGATGTCAAACTATTCGCCAAACTCCTGGCGCTTCGTATCTCCCCATCTTTGCCATCCATCATCAACCCAGAACAAGTCGGCTTCATACCAGGAAGGGAGGCTAGGGAGAACACCACTAAAACGATTCATCTGATCTCTCACATCCAAAAACACCACACTAAAGCATGCCTACTGTCCATTGATGCTGAAAAGGCATTCGATCGTGTGGACTGGAGGTTCCTCCGCCAGACTCTTCTCCATGTTGGTATGGGGCCGACCACTATTACCAGGATCATGTCTCTATATTCCTCCCCCACGGCGAGGGTAATGGTGAACGGCTCGTTTTCCGAGCCATTTTCTATTTCCAACGGAACTAGACAGGGATGCCCCCTCTCCCCACTTCTATACGTCATGGTAATGGAACACTTGGCACAAGCCATACGGAAGAACCCCGATATACGCAAGATCCCCTCCGACAGCCTTTCACCATAAGATGTCTTTATTCGCAGACGACCTACTTCTGTACATCACACATCCCCACATTAGCATCCCGGCTCTCCTCAGTGAATTCGACGGATTCGGCAGGCTCAGTAATTTTAAAGTTAATATGTCCAAATCCACTGCCCTGAACCTTACGTTACCACCGTCAATGGTAACCCTTCTACGCAGCAATTTTCCCTTCCAATAGCAGACCCGGTCCCTCACTTATTTAGGCATATCTGTCACAGCTAGCTTGTCAGATCTTTTCCCTCTAAACTACTTACCTTTACTGGGATCCCTCCGCCTGGCCTTTGAGTCGTACCACAATGTAAAGCTGTCATGGTTTGGCAAAATTGACACCCTGAAAATGGAGACCCTCCCAAAATTACTATATCTCTTCCAAACTGTTCCCATAGGTCCACCGAAACACTTCTTTCATACCCTGCGATCCATGGTGAATCGCTTTATGTGGCACAAAGGATATTCCCGTATCCGTTATAAAGTTCTATGCAGACACAAATCCCAGGGGGGGGTGAGCCTGCCCGACTTTGAGAAGTACCACAGGGCCGCTCTCCTATCTCGGATCGTAGACTGGTTCCCACCTCCTTCATCTCAACCCAAACCTGCGTTACTGATTGAACGGGACCTAAGCCCGGCAGATCTTAGAGCCCTACCATGGAACCCTCCCTACGAAAATACAATACTATCTTGCCCATCCCCTCTTACTTGTGCTACTCTGAAAGCGTTGCACGACACTCACAATGCCCCCTCTCTTACCACTTTACCTGGTCCCCTCTCCCCTCTATTTGACAACTCAATGTTCCCCGCGGGGGTTGCCATTTCCTCAGTAGGGGGATACAAAAGGACTGACTGGCCCATAGCCAGGGACTTTATACATACCCTTACTGGACGCTTTATACCAATGACAGCTAGCGCAACGGACCCTCCGGCTAACTGGCTGCTGGACATACAAATGTCCGGCTTTTGCGCGGCACTCAATGCCTCGGGGCAAATTCACAGACCACTAACGGAGTTTGAAAGTTTACTTATCTCCAAGGAGGGGGTTCGCCACACAGTCTCAGTCATTTATGGGATGTTGAGAGATGTTCTTCATCAGATACCGTTGGGATCTCAGACCAAATGGTGCGCTGATTTGAACAGGGACCTGTCGGATTCAGACTGGACCACCATTTATCACTACACCCATAAATCCTCTGTCTCCTCCTATGCCCAGGAAAAGAACTACAAAATCATTACTAGATGGTACCGAGACCCGGTCTCCCTACATCGAATTTTCCCTTCTTCTCCAGAGACCTGCTGGCGGTGCAATGAGGTAAGGGGTACATATTTACATATTTGGTGGACATGTCCCCTGATCTTCCCATTTTGGCAAAAAATCTTTGGGATCTACAATCGCTTATATGAGGATAGATTAGCACCTTCGCCAGAGGTAGCTTTGCTCTCGCTCCTGCCAGGTTCCAGAAAATCCCAAAAAAATATGCTTCTGAGACATATCTTGTCAGCAGCCCGTCAAGTAATTCCCTTATACTGGAAAACATCAACTACACCGCCACTCTCCATATGGGTTAGCCAAGTTAACGATATAATGCACATGGAGGAGCTATTGGCGACTGACACTAACACCTTACCTAAATTTATGACCCTTTGGAGTGTATGGCTTCACTTTTCTTCCTCCACCGACATACACGCCTACCTCTATTCCCTCCTCATCTCTATCTCTCTTTTCTTCCTATACGTTTTCTTCCTGATACAACAGGTTGATCAAACATTCGTTTGGAGAACGTAGCAAACGGTGTTGGCGTGAATCTCGCTAGAGTACCGAGTCTATACTACGTAAAGGCTAACCCTTTGGTCATACACCATGTCTGTATTGCATCGTTTTGTGATAAGTAAGCTGATAAATGCCACTATACATACTGACCTTAGGATGCCAATGCCGACCCAGCAACGTTGTACTCTTATCCCCTTGCCTTACGATGCCATGTATTACAAAGTTTGAATACTGTTTTGTATCATTTGGAAACTGTTGGAAAACTAATAAAAACTAATTCAACATTAAAAAGTCAGGCACTCAGTCATAGACCGTTAGCCCACCAGTGTCAGGAGAGAGGAGGAGACCCGGCGGCATACCTCATCCCGCCGGGTGAACGTCTCCTCTTTCTGCCGCCGCCGGTAGAGGTCAATTAGATGACCGCGCATGCGCGATGACATCGCGGCGGGGTGTCACCCGGTCTTTGCTCCGGGTGACACCCGGCCTCAGGCCCCCCCTGCTAGATCATATGCTGTAGTAGTGACATCACCGCTCTCCAGATAAAATATATATTATTCAGGAATCACCGCTCTCCAGATATATTATACAAGAGTGACATCACCACTCTCCAGATATATTATACAAAAGTGACATCAGTGTCAGCCTGGTGGACCAACACCCATGGGGTGTATCTACCGAAAGGCAAACTAGGCATTTGCCTTGGGTGGCACTTTCCAGGGGGCGGCAAAAAACCCGCCACCCCTAAAACAGTAGGGATGCCAGTGGCGACACTGAGCATTTTCACGAGTACTCGGACTAATGAAAATGCCCCAATTCTAAGCGCCGATACCGGGATGTTACATTTTTAAATGGAAGCGGCTGCCCATGCGTCCCATGCCTGCTGGGGACCTCAGCAGCCTTCCTATTTACACCGCCAGCCGCATATCTCCTCTTCCTTCCTGGATAACCCTGCCGCCTGCTGGACCCTGGTAAAATCCCTCACAGTCCACCATAGACCCTGCACAGCCCACTGTGGGGTGGGGCAAATTTAGATTAGGGCGTGCCTGAGTTTAGTCTTGTCTAGGGCAGCACAAAACCAAAGTACACCACTACCAACACCGGCCCACGTACTGTCTAAGACCCCCTGCTTTATGGCTTCACCAATCGGCTCTGGTAATAGCCCCCACACCCCCCGCTCAACCTTTCTAGGAGGAGAAAATCACAGTTGTCCCGCATCAGTCCCCCCCGGCGAATTCCTACCAATCCCAGGATGCCAGTCTCATTTGAAGAGCCAACCCAATACCCGCAGTGATCACTTCTGCAGTATATTGTGTAGGCGGCTCACCCTGTCGATAGCCCTCTAGGTCCCTTTGGTGCGGAGCCTAGGGTTGCCACCTTTTCTCCAAGTTATACCGAACACTCTACTGCCGCGCTCTGCAATTTCTGTTTCTGAGATTATAGAGGAGAGAGCGAGGAGGGGCAGCCAGAAGAGGGAGTAAGGAGACCGGCTATAGAGGACTACAAATCCCAGCAATACATTATACAGCACTACAAAATTATATGAAGCTACATACACTGTGTTGCTCCGGGGTGGCAGCCTGATGTCTCCATGTGGCCTGTGCGGACTCTCACCAGGGCTGTGCACGCTCTCAGGTGGACGCTGCGGGCTCTAAGGTGGCCTGTACAGACTTTCAGGTGAGCTGTGTGGGCTCTCAGATGGACTCTGCGGGCTCTCAGGTGGGCTTTGTAACCCAGACACAGCCTTCTAAACCCGGACTGCCCGGGTCAATCCCGGACAGGGGGCAGGCCTAGCAGAGCCAGCATGCCAACTGCAACATGTTACACTCGCTCACACCCAAACGCAATGACCAGGACCCACCTAGGAGCTCCTTCACCTATCCCTGACCGGGCGAGAATACAGAGCAACTAACCGCACCATGTAGAATGTTCTGTTTGGTGCGGTTAGTTGCACGGAATTCTCTCCTGGGTTAGGGATAGGCGAGGGAGTTCCTAGGTGGGCCCTAACCATTGACCTGTCACTTCTCAGAAGGTAATCAAAATTCGGAGAACGAAGAATCACACACATAAGGAATTATTAATAAGCGACTGGGCATTGCAGATCACTTGTAGGTAGGAGTCAGTATAGACCTAGGTGTGTCCACACGAGGGAGATCAGACACATAAATCTCATACGGGGCTAGAGAGGGGGGGTTCTGGCAGGACTTCAGTTCTTATAAAGGTTCCTCATCACAAGTGTACCTAGCATAGTGTCTGACCGCTACGTCTGTGATCTCTCCAGGTTTCTGGATCTCCTCACCATGGTAAGTCACATTATATGAAGAGTAAGAGATTTTATATCATCCGTCCTCACCCTGACCCCCCGATACTCTGCTCCCCTCCAGACTCAGATCCTCAAACCCGCCATGAAACTTTGTTGCCTCTTTCTCTTCCTCGGTCTTGTCTCTACCTTCAAAGCCAAAGTAAGTGAACTCCTTCCATGATGTTACCCTCTCCGGTATATATCAGAGCTATATAAATGTATAATAATAGTGTGTGACTGTGGGGGGGCATTAGAGTGTAAGCTCCTCTGTACAGAGACTGATTTATGTTCATGCAGAAAAAACATACTCCCTGGCTGCAGAAGGCCGTGTCGCTCTTTATGGATCTATATACAGATGCAGCGAAGAGGGAAGGAAATACCACAACCATGAACAGGAATGAGTTGGAACATTATCTAAAGTTGCATGTTCCGGAAACCTTTCAGGTGAGGAAACCTTTTACATTATATTGTGTCAGTGTGTCATTGTTCTGGGACCCCCAAGTATCAGTGTGTCATTGTTCTGGGACCTCCAAGTGTCAGTGTGTCATTGTTCTGGGACCCCCAAGTGTCAGTGTGTCATTGTTCTGGGACCCCCAAGTGTCATTGTTCTGGGACCCCCCAATGTCAGTGTGTCATTGTTCTGGGACCCCCAAGTGTCAGTGTCATTGTTCTGGGACCCCCCAATGTCAGTGTGTAATTGTTCCAGACACCTAAGTGTCAGTGTGTCATTGTTGTGAGACCCTCAAATGTCAGTGTGTCATTGTTCTGAGGCCCCCAAGTGTCAGTGTCATTGTTCTGGAACCCCAAATGTCTGTGTCATTGTTCTGGAACCTCCAAGTGTCAGTGTGTCATTGTTCTGAGACCCCCAAGTGTCAGTGTGCCATTGTTATGGGACCCCCTAGTGTCAGTGTGTCATTATTCTGAAACCCCCAAGTGTCATGGTGTCATTGTTGTGGGACCCCCAAGTGTCAGTGTGTCATTGCTGTGGGACCCCCAAGTGTCAGCGTGTCATTGTTCGGGGACCCCCAAGTGTCAGTGAATCATTGATCGGGGACCCCCAAGTGTCAGTGTGTCACTGTTTTCGGGACCCCCAAATGTTAGTGTGTCATTTCTTTGCGTGCATCAGTGTGACATTGTTCTAAAACCCCCAAGTGTCACATTGTTCTGGGACTCCAAAGTGTCACCGTGTCATTGTTTGGGTACCCCCAAGTGTCAGTGTGTCATTGTTCGGGGCCCCCCAGGTGTCTTTGTTCTGGGCCCGCACATTTTGGTGTGTCATTGTTCTGGAAAACCCGAAGGGAACTCGTCAATGGAGAACTAACCTTTATCTCCAACATTTGCCATACGAGGTGAAGACTTACTATAAAATGTTCTGTTCAGAACTTTGGACAAGTCATATTTTCTGTCTTTGTTCTGCAATTCTCTTTCTGTTCTTTGTCTCTTTTATGGCATAGAGGACATTTCAGAAGCATATTTCTTTTTCCTCTTCTCAGAATCAGGATCCGGATTTTGTACAGAAGACTTTGGAGACTTTGGATGAAAACCGAGACGGAGAGGTGGATTTCAAAGAATTTTGGAAGCTTCAGATGCAGTTCATCATCGCTAAATATAATCAGAAGTACAAATGGGAAATGTGAGATAGACTACAGAAGGTGTTGCGGTATCTCTGGGCTCCCCCATATTACAAACCATACTGATGGTATTGGGGGCACCTGGGGGACAATGCTGCAACAACTCTTACATCATATGTGTGCATGAAGCTAAAAGCATAAAAACACAGATAAATAAAAATGATAAGAATGCTGGAGATTGTTAATGTTACAGGTTGGGGTCCCTAGCCACAGAGAGATGGACAGCACAAGTGATTGCAGGAGTGTACCAGAGGCAATGTGGGGACACAGGCGTTATGGGGGCACAGGAGCACACTTGAAGGTATGGGGCACCGTTGGAGTCACTAAAGTGCGGTTGGAAACCTGAGGTGCGGTTGGAGACACTGGGGTGCAGATGGAGACACTGGGATGCAGTTGGTGACACTAGGGTGCAGTTGAAGACACTGGGGTGCAGTTGGAGACAATGGGATGCAGTTGGAGACACTAGGATGCAGTCGGAGACACTGGGATGCAGTTGGAGACCCTGGGGTGCAGTAGGAGACACTGCAGTGCATTGTGAGACCTAGGGTGTATTTGGAGAGCTGGGATGCAGTCGGAGACACTGGGATGCAGTCGGAGAAACTGGGGTGCAGTAGGAGACACTAGGATGCAGTTGGAGACACTGGGATGCAGTCGGAGACCTGGGATGCAGTCGGAGACACCGGGGTGCAGTTGGAGACACTAGGGTGCAGTTGGAGACACTGGGGTGCAGTGGGAGACACTGCAGTGCATTGTGAGACCTGGGGTGTGTTTGGAGACCTGGCATGCAGTCGGAGACACTGGGATGCAGTCGGAGACACTAGGGTTCAGTTGGAGACACTAGGGTGCAGTTGGAGACAATGTAGTGCAGTGGGAGACACTGGGATGCAGTCGGAGACACAAGGGTGCAGTTGGAGACACTGGGGTGCAGCTGGAGACACAAGGGTTCAGCTGGAGACACAAGGGATGCAGTTGGAGACACAAGGGTGCAGTTGGAGACACAAGGGTGCAATTGGAGACACTAGGGTGCAGTTGGAGACACTAGGGTGCAGTTGGAGACACTGGGGTGCAGCTGAAGACACAAGGGTTCAGTTGGAGACACAAGGGTGCAGTTGGAGACACTAGGGTGCAGTTGGAGACACTAGGGTTCAGTTGGAGACACTAGGGTTCAGTTGGAGACACTGGGGTGCAGTTGGAGACACTAGGGTGCAGTTGGAGGCACTAGGGATGCAGTTGGAGACACGAGGGTGCAGTTGGAGACACTAGGGTGCATTTGGAGACACTAGGGTTAAGTTGAAGACACTAGGGTGCAGTTGGAGACATTAGGGTTCAGTTGGAGACACAAGGGAGCAGTGGGAGACACTAGGGTGCAGTTGGAGACACTAGGGTGCAGTTGGAGACACTAGGGGGCAGTTGGAGACCCTGGGATGCAGTTGGAGACACTAGGGTGCAGTTGGAGGCACTAGGGATGCAGTTGGATACACTGTCAGTTGGAGACACAAGGGTGCAGTTGGAGACACTAGGGTGCAGTTGGAGACACTAGGGTTCAGTTGGAGACACTAGGGTTCAGTTGGAGACACTGGGGTGCAGTTGGAGACACTAGGGTGCAGTTGGAGGCACTAGGGATGCAGTTGGAGACACGAGGGTGCAGTTGGAGACACTAGGGTGCATTTGGAGACACTAGGGTTAAGTTGAAGACACTAGGGTGCAGTTGGAGACATTAGGGTTCAGTTGGAGACACAAGGGAGCAGTGGGAGACACTAGGGTGCAGTTGGAGACACTAGGGTGCAGTTGGAGACGCTAGGGTGCAGTTGGAGACACTGGGAGGCAGTTGGAGACACTAGGGTGCAGTTGGAGGCACTAGGGATGCAGTTGGATACACTGGGATGCAGTTGGAGAAACTAGGGTGCAGTTGGAGGCACTAGGGATGCAGTTGGAGACACAAGGGTGCAGTTGGAGACACAAGGGTGCAGTTGGAGACACTAGAGTGCAGTTGGAGACACTGGGATGCAGTTGGAGACACTAGGGTGCAGTTGGAGACACTAGGGTGTAGTTTGATACACTGGGATGCAGTTGGAGGCACTAGGGATGCAGTTGGAGACACGAGGGTGCAGTTGGAGACACGAGGGTTCAGTTGGAGACACGAGGGTGCAGTTGGAGACACGAGGGTGCAGTTGGAGACACGAGGGTGTAGTTGGAGACACTGGGGTGCATTGTGAGACCTGGGGTGTATTTGGAGACCTGGGGTGTATTTGGAGACCTGGGATACAGTCAACAGCAAAAAGTTTCCCAGCACACTCACCAGCCAGCATGTAACAAACCTGTCTCACCGCTAAGGTTAAAAACAGAGGTTTAGATACACGTCTTCTGCAGAATATGTGAAAGCCGCACGGCCTCACTGTGTATACACTTCATTAGATCCCCCCAGAAAACCCTTGAAGGTCAGATTTGCTCCATTAAGGAAAAAAGACCATTGGCAATCCCAAACGCATTGAGCTGACACTACGGATCAACATTGTTCTTTCTTTGCAGTAACAATATTACTATTAATATCAGAAGCTGTTCCGTTGAGAAACACAGACAGTCATTGATTGGAGAAATCACCTGTATCTGCTCCTATGGAAGCCTATTCCCCATCCTCACAGCTCTGACTGGAAAGAACCCTTAGACAAGTATCAGGTCCCTACGACAAAGATTCCTCCTTGACCATGAAATCTGGTTTGGCCGGTTCTCGGCTTTCCCAACGTTCTCCCTCAAAGGCAATTATGAGATTATGTAAAATGAGCTTTTGTAAAATGTCGGAGAAGAAGTCACCGGGCCCGGGATGAAAGGTTCTATAGTGACATCATAACAGGAATTTATAAAGGCCGGTAACCAGGTGAGATCACCGAACGGCTAATCCGTCTTTGTACCGATGACCGCAACCAACTTTCCGCTGTGACATTTAAAGGGCATGTAAACCCCGACAACCAGCTTCTCTTATCTGCTCCAAAACCAAAAAGTTCCTTTAACCCTTTCGCTGTCAGTGCTGTTTTACACCCATGTTAACATATACATATTAGGACTGAAGATTACTTAACTGGACCCCCAAGTGTCAGTGTGTCATTGTTCTGGACCCCCAAGTGTCAGTGTGTCATTGTTCTGGAGCCCCAAGTGTCAGTGTGTCATTGTTCTGGAGCCCCAAGTGTCAGTGTGTCATTGTTCGGGGAACCCCAAGTGTCAGTGTGTCTTTGTTCTGGAGCCCCAAGTGTCAGTGTGTCATTGTTCTGGGCCCCCAAGTGTCAGTGTGTCTTTGTTCTGTACCCCCAAGTGTTAGTGTGTCATTCTTCTGGACCCCCAAGTGTCAGTGTGTCATTGTTCTGGGACCCACAAGTGTCAGAGTATCATTGTTCTGGGATCCCCAAGTGTCAGTGTGTCAATGTTCTGGGACCCCCAAGTGTCAGTGTGTCATTGTTCTGGGACCTCCAAGTGTCAGTGTGTCATTGTTCTGGGATCCCCAAGTGTCAGTGTGTCATTGTTCTGGACCCCCAAGTGTTAGTGTGTCATTGTTCTGGACCTCCAACTGTCAGTGTATCTTTGTTCTGGGACCCCCAAGTGTCAGTGTGTCATTGTTTTGGGAACCCCATGTGTCATTGTTCTGGACCCCCAAGTGTCAGCATGTCTTTGTTCTGGGACCTCCAAGTGTCAGTCTATTATTGGTCTGGGACCCCTAAGTGTCAGTGTGTCATTGTTCTGGACCCCCAAGTGTCAGGGTGTAATTGTTCTGGTCCCCAAGTGTCAGTGTGTCAATTTTCTGGACCCCCAAGTGTAGTTTGTGTCATTGTTCTGGGACCCTCTAGTGTCAGCGTACAGAGGTCAGAAGTGTAACACAGAGTACAGAGGTGAGAGGTGTAACGCAGAGTACAGCGGTGTAACGCAGAGTACAGAGGTGTCATGCATAGTAGAGAGGTTGGAGGTGTAACGCAGAGTACAGAGGTGAAATACAAAGTACAGAGGTCAGAGGTGTAATGCATAGAACAGAGGTGAGAGGTGTAACGCAGAGTGCAGAGGTCGGAGGTGTAACGCAGAAGTCAGAGATGTCATGCATAGTAGAGAGGTTGGAGGTGTAACGAAGAGTACAGAGGTCAGCCATGTAATGCAGAGTACAGTGGTCAGTAATAACTCAGAGTACACAGGTGTAACGCAGAGTACAGAGGTGTCATGCATAGTAGAGAGGTTGGAGGTGTAACGAAGAGTACAGAGGTCATCCATGTAATGCAGAGTACAGTGGTCAGTAATAACGCAAAGTACAGAGGTCAGAACTATACTGGTAGTTCTGCCACTGACTTCAAGTTGTAGAGGACTACAAATCCCAGCAATACATTATGCAACAATGCAGAATAATATGAAGCTACATACTCTGATTTGCTCACCAGGGCTATGTAAGGTCCCACAAGGGCTATGCGGTCTCACTGGGGGGGGCCGTGCGGGTCTCACCTGGGCTGCGTGGCAATGGTGCATCCCTATTTACAGAAATGCAGAGGATTACACATCCTAGCAATATTTTACAGTATATAGCAATAGCATTGCTGTATAAAGTATTGCTGGTATTTGTAGTCCTCTATAGAGGGTGCCATTCTGCATTGCACCTGTTAGAGGACTACAAAGAACAGCAATGCAGAATAATTCCATCAGTTATTAAAAGCCATAAAAAAATAACATGTTACAACATAGTGAAGTGAATCACCTTTCTGCTGGCTGGTCTTCTTCAAGTAGGAGGATGTAGAAAACACCCCGGGTGGAACTTTGCGCACTTGTGGGCTCTTTAAACAGGCAGCTGCTCACATAATGTACCTGGCTGCCTGCAACAGTGTTTTCGTTTCCTTGGCTCCCTCCTCAGTATCTGGTGGCTGGCAGCCGGCGGTACGTGGCCCCCCCATGTCTGTGCTAGGAGTGGCCGCTGGTGTGTGTGGGTTACTGGGCACCTCCATGCTCGGGCCATTTGTGCAACCACACCAGCGGTAGGCCCACCAACACACCTGTATTCCCTACCTGTTCAGGATCCGGCCCGGCATGGGGAGCTGTGCGGGCCGGCAGTGTAGAGGCGCCGATAAGAACAAAGTTAAAGGCGGGCCTCTAATCAGGCAGCCTCTTGCTGGGACCTCACAGCGAATCTGCCTGCGTAATTGAGTGTGGCACGGCACTGCCGCTATCTGTATTTAGCCACGCAGACATCTCGGCTCGCCTCATGGCCAGTAACGGCCCGGCCTGTAATGTGTAGGCAAATTAGGCGGCTGCGAGGCCCTTGTGAGCGCGAGGCCTTAGGCGACCGCCTAATTAGCCTAATTAGAGAGCCGCCTCTGCTGAGGGGTCCAGAACAATGACACACAGACACTTGGGGGTCCCAGAACAATGACACACTGACACTTGGGGGTCTCAGAACAATGACACACTGACACTTGGAGCTTCCACAACAATGACACACTGACACTTGGGGGTCCAGAACAATGACACACTGACACTTGGAGCTTCCAGAACAATGACACACTGACACATTAGGGGTCCAGAACAATGACTCACTGACACTTGAGGTTCCCACAACAATGACACACTGACACTTGGGGGTCTCAGAACAATGACACACTGACACTTGGAGCTTCCACAACAATGACACACTGACACTTGGGGGTCCAGAACAATGACACACTGACACTTCATTTGTCCAGAACAATGACACACTGACACTTAGGGGTCCAGAACA
>NW_017309142.1:93587-96022 GCF_000935625.1 Nanorana parkeri | reverse complement strand
GCAGCCTGCGCGTGTGAGTGTTGGGCTTCGTAAATCAGCCCCCATGTCTCAGATGAACACAAATGCATGCATCCCTTTTAGGTGTCAGGTAAGTCCCAATCCATACATTCAGACCTCAGGTCAGCTCCAGCTCCAATCCATACACTTCAGAACTCAAATCAGTCCCAACCCATACACTCCAGATCCTAAAATCAGACCCAATCCATACAAGTCATATCTCAGGTCAGCCCTAGACCATACAGGTCAGACCTCAGATCAAACCCTGTACCTTTGGAAAGGCATGTTACCTGTAGGCATGTGGACAGGCTTTCTCAGTACAGGGTGCAGAGGTGCTCAGTTGCTGGCAAGCTTTCTGTGATGTCAGGTAGGTGGGTAGGCAAGGCTTTGTAATTGAATAATGTGAAACCTCGCGCCACTACTCTAATCAAGTTAAGCAGCAGCTTAAATCTGTGTGGTCAGAAATAACGTATGAAATTAATGGTAAAAGCCGGGCTGCGTGAATGAGACCGCAAAGTGTCAGATATAGTAGATGCTGACCTTGGAGTAATGTGATACAATGTGTAAAAAGTGCAAAACAAAAAAGAAACGCCTGTATATAACATGCACCTTAGTGTAAATGTAATTGCTACAAAATAACCATAATGAAAAATCAAATGCACTAAATATTAACTGTGAATCAATGTGATGCAATGTGCAAAGAATACAGACAAGAAAAACGCATGTGTGTAACTTGCACTCCAGTGAAAATAATAAATGGTTAAAAAATGTCCAGGATCCTGGATCTTCAATAGTCCATTAAGTAAATAGAAGATAAAACATTGGATGTAGAATAAACTTAGTCCCAGCGTGAATTTTTGGTTGCTGGGCCTCCAGTGCGTCCCTGCACCTTATTAGGAGGAGTTGGCTACCTCCAGGTACACCTGCATGTAATTTATCAACTTCATTAATATGCTCACACTTGGAGACTCGGATACATAGAGTTAGGACCACACTTTGCAGAGGTGCCTTGGCGCGGCAGTGTGGCTTCTACATATTTTTGGCCAAAAGTTTGTGCAACTAAAACCTCTGATTTTAACGCATACTGTTGACAGGGCTACTTGTTTGGTTGCAGGCTGGCTGGCAGGTTGAGGCTGGGGAATTTTTGTGTTTTGTATTGTTGTAAGCCTTCCCAATGTGCGCCCTGCTATAAAGGCTGGTTATAGATTCATGCATGTACCATTTTTTCTCATTCACACAAGGCTTTGTAATTGCCAGCCTAAAGCTGTCAGTTACAGTCAATTGCATCGCCCAAGCATGTGTGTTGGGAGTTGCTGACCCTGGCTCATATTATCTATAGTTACCTCTAGACCACATATAAATAGGACATGAACGCAAATAAGGGTCCATTGACTTTCAGCTCTCTCCCAATGCCAGTCTAGGAACTCAGCAAAGTTTAGTTGAGTAACAGTATCAGTGGACTCGTAGAATTTATGTTAATTTAATTAAGTTACAAAGTGCATGCTTATTAGGCTACCCATCTACTGAGCCATTTTCCACAAGTGGCTGTACAAACCTTTTATGTTTAAACTGATATTTTCTTTATATAAAATGTAAGTTTATTTATTACAGCTCAAATAATTTAGAAATGTAAAAAAAAAAAAAAAATTTTTATGAAAAAGTACAGTACAAAACATGGTGCACAGCACACTTAGTGATATTCACAGTATATAACTTTTTCCAATAACAAATCCAGATCAAACAAATATACATTGCCCAGCAAATTATTTCTTTCAAATTTTGCCCAAGCACAAACAGTCATCCTGTTGCTGGTGCCGACTCTCTCAGCTCTGCTTCCCTGAAATTCCTGTCCAGTATAAGATCACAAGAGACAGCACAATCTCCAACAGCTGTCTGTCTACTAGCTTTAAGAGTAGAAGGGTAGGAGGACAAGGGCTCAGTGAGGCTCAATGAGGTGGGGAGTGACTTGCCTTGATATGTCTGTGTACAAACACACACACACAGCTTTTAAGCACACACAAGGGTGGCTCCATAGGACACTTGCAAGGGAAAGGAGTCACCCTAACACAAGATAGCATGGCCAGAACTATGGGCACCAGCTGATTCTGCAGGAAACTTAAACTTTTAAATATAAGGAAGCAGCATCCATTGTAAGCAATTTAATCAGCATTTAACATTGTGTTTAAAACATTTTGACTTTAATTTCTTTAACCAGTGCAATAACAACTATTGTCAGGTATAAAGCAGAAGCACTAGAGGTGCCTGCACATACCTGCATTTAGGCCGCAATGCTGGGCTATTATGACAGGCAAAGTTCCAGATAGTCAGGCCCGGATTTCCCACAAGGCCACCGAGGCCCGGCCTCGGGGCGGCAGAGCGCAGAGGGGCGGCAGCGGTGACCTTGTGGGGAAGTTGCAGGCGCTGGTGTAAGGTGTCCC
>NW_017309142.1:84631-93523 GCF_000935625.1 Nanorana parkeri | reverse complement strand
CGTCTCCATCGAGGACTCCCTCCGACTTGCTTGTCTCCTCTCCAAGCAGCTCAGCCGCTCGCTCCCCGGCCCCGGTCGCCACTGACTTCCATCTGCGAGATGCCCAGCTCCTGGACAGGTTTAAGTCCATGCTACAGGCCGAACTTAAGATGGCCACTGATACGATCTCTGCCAACCTCTCAAGGGAGCTTAGGGACCTGGGCTTGCGTACCGACCTCCTAGAGACTAAGGTGGATGACACTACTCACGTGGTGAACGCTCATTCTGCCGCTCTCACCTCAATGCAAGCGGAACTCTCGACGGCGGTATCCAAGTTGGAAGACCTCGAAAATAGAGCGAGAAGGGGAAATCTGCAGATCCGTGGTGTGCCTGAACGAATAGAAGACTTACCTTCTACCATCACCGCACTCTTCCAAGAGCTCCAACCGGCGATCCCTATTGACCGCTTGGAATTTGATAGGGTCCACCGCTCCCTCGGCCCTAAATGCTCAGACGGCCTACCCAGAGATGTGCTAGTCAAGTTCACTTACTACCACACTAAAGACGCCATCTTCCAGGCCGCCAGAAAGGCACGCACCCTAATGTTCCAAGGCTTCACCTACGAGATCTATGCTGACCTCAGCCCCATCACCATCCAGAAGCGGAGAGCCCTCAAGCCTTTTCTGGCCATGCTACGCTCACACCAGATTAAATATGCCTGGGGCTACCTTTTTCGTCTAGTCTTCCAATATAATGGGAAATCTCACAACATCTCTACGCCGGAAGAAGCTTAACACTTGCTGTCCGATTTAGGCCTGGATCCCTCGCCTCCTAAACGGCTGAGTCCCTACCCTGATCGATTGTCTCCACGTCGCCTGACCCCTATCTGGACCCCGGTGACAGCTAAGAAGACGGCTCTTCTCTCCGTGGATCCTGCTCGTGGTCAGGCCTCCAATCCCACTTGATTCTGTGAGTATGGCCCTCACTGTTTCCACACTTCAGGCCGTTGCCTGCTACCTCGGTTCCAGTTGGACCACACACCGTGATCCGTTTCTCCATTGATGGACCGTGCCCCATGTTGAGGGGCTTCGGCCTCCAAATCCCTGTTCCAGTTTTCCCTTGGCCTCTGATGATTGCTCAGACACTTGGTTAGGCCTTGGAGGAGCCCCTTGCCTTTTGCCGGACCTCCCCCCAGCTCAGAATTGTCACTCATCATGCGGAACATCCGTTCTTTTTCCACAATACTTCCAGGATCTCACAGGACGATGGCGTCCCCCCTCCTCCACCCCGCCCCCCACAGGGCCGACCCATGCTCTACCCCCACTGATAGGGCCTTTCTGACCACGCTGTCCTCCCCAATGGCTACTCACCCAGCTCTTCACGAAGCTCTCGTTGCCGCTAATGGGACCTTACCCAGGACTGCCCCTCCCACCCTTCCCCTCGCATTACTTCCTAGCCGATGTTGGCCCAGGTGCCCAGGTGGGCAACCCACCCCACCATAACTGCACTTGAGATGCAGTTTGGTCCTTTATGGACGACCCTCACACGACGTGTCTTCCCCTTCCCTGCTCTTCTCTTCCTATTCTTACTCTCCCTCCTTTCTCTCCCTCTTGCTGCTGACGACTACCCCCGGGCTACCCTTGCGAATGGGGACACCCCATATTTTGCCATTCTGAACATTACTGGCTATCTCCTTCCCATTAATTCGTGATGGCCCCCTCCCCCCACAATCTGAAACTCATCTCCCACAACGTGCAGGGATTCAACACTCCAGGTAAACGCTCTAAAGCACTAGGCTATTACCACTCTTGCAAGGCTGACGTTTTGTTTTTACAGGAAACTAGATTTTCCGTGTCCTCTTGCCCTCGATACCTAGGCAAGCGCTATAATAACTTTTACGCAGCTAGCTTTAGCGAAAAAAAGAGGGGAGTGGTGATAGCCTTCCGCTCCAATTTGCCTTTTATTTGCCATAAACAAATTGCTGACCCCACTGGTCGCTACCTTATTCTCCAGGGCTCCCTGTACGATACAGATATCACTTTAGTATCATATTATGCGCCTAATACCTTCCAACATAGGTTCTTCTCCCACCTAATGCAACAAATTTCTCACCATAGTAAAGGTCTGACCATCCTAGCAGGGGACTCGAATGTAGTCTTGAACCCCTCAGTGGATAGGACAACCCCACCCACTGGTGCCGTCCCCCCTGAATAAGATGCAGCCCAATCCAAACTGATGCGATCCCTTTTAACGACCCATCGCATGATTGACCTGTGGCGTGAAATGCATCCAACATCCCGGGACTACACATATTACTCCTACCCACACGCAGTCTTTCGCAGGATCGACCACTTTTTGGTCCCACAACGCTCTCTAGCCTCCTTTCAGAAAGCTAACATCCTTTCTGTGCCCTGGTCAGATCATTCCCCCATCGTTGCGGAGTGCTCTACTATCCTCGGCCGTCCCCCACACTACCACTGGCGCCTAAATGAATCCCTCCTCTCCTCCGAGACCTCGCTCTCCACAATCCGCTCAGCTTTACAGTCATACTTTCGCCTGAATGAAGGCTCGGTCTCCTCCCCCGTCTCCCTTTGGGAGGCCCATAAGGCCACTATCAGAGGGGAGCTAATGAACCTAGCCTCCCACCTCAAGAAGTCCAGAACCGGTTGAATAACTACCCTGACCAACGACTTATTAGATTTAGAGAGCTCCTGGAAGTCCTCCCCCACGGCGGCCCTAAAAGCTCAAGTAGACTCCGCCAAGGTGGAGCTTAATCTACTCCATAATGAGAAAGCAGAAAGGGAACTACGCTGGAATAAGCTGTTTTTTTATATGCGGTCTAACAAACCGGGTCCTCTTCTAGCTAAACAACTCCGCATGCTACCCTCCACCAAACATGTGATTAAACTTCGAACCCCCCAACGCGGAGTCACGGCCAATCCCGCTACCATCGTAAAGCTTTTTCAAACTCATCTGATCTCAATCTACTTCCCCCCCCCCTTTTGATTCGGCTGCAGCTGATCGCCTCTTTAGTGACCTTCCTTTCTCAGCTTTCCCCTCCTCATGCCGAGACGACTTGGACTCGGACATAACAGAGGCAGAGGTCTTGGCTGCCATCGCCACCCTTAAATCAGCGAAATCTCCGGGCCCAGATGGCTTTTCCAACCTTTACTATAAAAAATTCAAAGATATCCTAGCCACTCACTTAGTACATGTCTTGTGGTAAACCAATCCAAATCTCTAGCCCTAAACATCTCCCTCCCCGCACCAGTAGTTGCCCATCTTCAAGCCAACTTCACCTTTGCTTGGGCCCAGCGTTCTCTCCCATACCTGGGCATCCATTTGTCTTCATCCTATGACTCCTTATACTCGGCAAACTATATACCCCTTTTCCATTCCCTTTAAAAACCTCTTGACCTCCTGGAATACCCTACCCATCTCCTGGCTAGGCCGCATATATGCGGTCAAGATGACCCTTCTTCCCAAATTACTCTACCTCTTTCGCACCCTCCCGGTAGCGATTCCAAATTTTGCCCTCAGGTCAATGCAAAACAGCGTCATGTCCTTTATATGGCGTGATAAACGCCCCAGGGTGGCCCGGAAAACGTTGTACTGTCATCGCCGCCAGGGGGGGTTGGGGGTCCCTGATCTCAAGAAATACTACCAGGCTGCACAAATTGCATCCATTGCCGCTCTTCATATCCAGTTAGATCCTCCTCTCTGGACCCTGTTAGAGATTCCGTATGTACACCCATGCTCGCTCTCCTCTATCCCGTGGCTCACCCCCATTCATCGCCCTTCACTTCTCAGCCCGATTCTCACCCACACCCTTCGGATATGGGACTCCACTAAATATACGGCTGCCTTAATTTCCCCTCATCTGCACCTTACTACTCTCATGGGGAACCCTATGTTTCCCCCGGCGATGGATAGTCCGTCGGCCTTTACATGGTGGCACACACACGGCTTTGCCACCCTCTCCAACTTCCTTCAAAACTGCTCCAATGGGACGCCATAGTAGCTAAAGCTCAGCCACCCCCTCGAGAAATTTTCCGATATATCCAAATCAGACACTGGATTCAATCCCTACTCCCTAAGCCCGCCACCCCCTTAACTCTCTCCCCTTTTGAGCGCATCTGCCTCCACACGCCTAATTCCCCGAAGCTCATCTCTCTCTTATACTCTCAGCTCAATGCTCTCTCCTCCACAGCCACCCACCGATATGTCTTGAATTGGCAACGGGATCTTCACCATACTAGGCCCTCTGAGGAGTGGGGATCAATTTGGAACGCCATCTCCAGGTGCTCCCGCAATATCACCACACAAGAGGCAGCCTATAAGGTACTCTCCAGATGGTACCTTGTGCCGTCATGCCTTTGCCACCTTCACCCAGCTAACTCTAGCAATTGCTTTAGGGGATGTCAAGCCTTGGGTGATGTTATGCACACATGGTGGACGTGCCCGTTTGTAGCCAGATTTTGGTCTAAGATATACAAGCTCCTCTCCTCCATCTTTAACACCCCTATTTCAAAAGATCCCTGGCAAGCCCTACTTCACTTTAAAATTCCACAACTCTCAAAGTCACAATGGCAGTTGGCCAACTTTATATTTTTAGCGGCTAAGCAAACCATAACTCATTCGTGGCGAAAGCAGGCGATTCCATATACAGAATTCCAACACCGTATGCAAGGTTTTTTCATCAATGAACACCTTTCCAGCATTTTAATAGACACAAGTAGGAAATTCCAAGTAGTATGCCCGTTGCACGGGTATTGTGGAACCCGGCTTTGGGGCGGCAGGGAGAGTAAATCCGGCCCTGCTGATAGTGTTTAATCTTGCCACCTTTCTGGCATTACTATTGGACCATCCCTATGGTGAGCTGCTTTAATGGCAGGAAGCACAGGCATGCTTTGACATCAAGCTTTGCTATGCATATAAAAATACAGAATTCCTATATTATTCCTGCAACTGTATTTGTGTGTATGTTTAGAAATATATCAATGTATTTTTGTGCAGATTACCAACGTTATATTGGTCTTTGATAAGATTGTTTTTTTTCAGATCACATTCAAAGTTAAGATAACAGCAAGAAAGTGTCTTCCGAATCAAAGTTTCTTAATTCGTCCACTGGGATTTACAGACAAAGTGGAAGTTAGCATCACAACTGCATGTGACTGTGACTGCAGGGATGAAGCAGAGCCTGGGGCCTGCAACGCCCAAGGGAACATTGTATGTGGGATCTGCAGGTAAATGTATGATGTTCGTATTTACATGATGAGGCTGATTTCTAAAAACAGAAGAAAAGTAACGAGGAAATCTGAGAAACTGCTGAAAGAAACAACAGAATATATAGTCGTCCGACAGTAGAATAAAAAGTTGTCACAGCCCGCCATGTTTCGCGATCGAAAGTCAGTGACATCCATGCTATATCTTTATAGAGTGATGGCAAACTTAGCAGCTGCTTCAAAACTACTTAAAATCAGACTTAAAGGTGAACTCCGGGGAAAAGAAAAATCCTCCTTTGCAGTGGTTCTCATTTTGCAAGGGATAAATGCTCATTTACACCTAGAGTGCCAGAAAAAAAAAAGCACTGTTACTTACCTGCTCCCCCAGCAGCCGTTGCTCCCCTATTCCCCCTGACACTCCAGGTTGTAGGAGGTTCCTTGGCGTTCTCATGTACTATGCAGGGGTCCGTGTACTTGATGACATCAGTGTGCCTGCGACCTCCAGAGTGCCTTAAGCCGAGTATACATGCTTTGAATCCTTGAAATTCACTGCGTGGGTAGCGATGTCGGCACTCTTTTCCGCCTGGCATCCCTCTATCAGCTGAAGATCAGTTGTTGTAAAATTCTCAGCTGAACGCAGATAGCAGTCAATCAGCAGGTGGACAAGGCTAGCAGCCCTATTGACTCACCTATTATAGTGATTTGACACGCTGCCACTGTAGGAGACTGCAACATAAGCAGCAGTGGCGTAACAATCGCCATAGCGACCCAGGCGGCCACTATGGGGCCCGAGGCACAGGGGGGCCATTGTCGCTATAGCATCTCAAGCTGCTGGCTGTCACTGGGGGTGTGAGGAGGAACGTGTCGCTGTTAGATCACCGACAACCTGTCAGTGATCTGTGCAGCGGCGCGTTCCTCCTCACAGCCGCTGCTAAGTCAGTGACAGCCAGCAGCTGTGGAGGAGAAGGCTGGGCCCGGCGTCAGCAGCGGAAGAGGAGGCAGGCCCGATGATGGAAGAGAAGGATGGTGGAATAGTCTATGGCGGGCTCTGCAGGGTCACCCTCAGGTGGGCTGTTTGGGATATCAGGTGGGCTCTGCAAGGGGCATTACTAGAAATCCCAGGGCCCCATACACAATTTTGCTATGGGGCACTGTGATTTCTAGTTATGCCCCTGATAAGCAGAGATGGCAGCTGACTATTCACCCTGCTGTTGCTGAAAAGTCAGTAAAATAAATATAATTGCTTTCTTTTACCTCTAGTATTAAAGGACTACAATAGGAAAAAATAAAAAAGATTTGTTGGCCAACTGCCCTTTATCTATAAAGCAGTTGCATTTGGCAGTGGGTGTATGTTGGCACTCTTGACTTCTACACTAGAGTGGTAGCACTTTCTGGCAATACTTTTAATGCAGATTACGTAAGTCATTGAACCAGAATGATAGCCAGGGAACTATTACCGCTATTTTCAGAAAGTTAGCAATGGCAGCTCCATACTTTCTCAGTAGAGGTTAAAGAGTTAGGGTTAGGTTATGTTATGGGGGCAGGTTATGGTTCAGGACTGGGTTAAGGATTAAGCATTAGTCAGATGTGATTTGTTATTATTAGGGTGTAGGATAAACTTTAGGGTTCAAATGAGAGTGTTATGTGGGTGAGCCTAAGCATTAGGCCAAGGTAATGGTTTAGCATATGTGGGTCAGTGTTTTTTTTTCCATTTTTTAATAAACATATCAAAACCTAATTTACTTTGATATCTTGCACACCTAATGGTTCCGCCAATTACCTTGTGGTATAATATGATAGATCAAACAATGCTTATGAAAAAATTATTATAGTGCATTTGGATTTCGATATTTGGGATACTATGAAAGAATTTAAGACACATGTGGATCACCTACAAGGAATGGTAGCCCCCTAATTTATTGCCATCTTTCTTTGATATAGGAATATTATATAGATTTAATGAAGTATTTTGGATTTGAGGAATCAATGTATCTTCTCGTCTTTTCTCTTTCCCTCTTGCCCTTCAACCCTCCCGCCTCCTTTTTTTTTGTAGATGATAATATTAGTAATGTTGATACTACTCTAATGAGCGTAATTTGGGTATGAAATGCTCTATTTTTTATCTTTTTTAATTTAGACTTTTGCAATAAAAAATCTAATGAATAAAAAAACTATAATACATATGAGTTTATAGTCTGAACTAACATATACAATTTAAAATTTCAGCTGTAACAAGGATCATGTGGGGAAAAGCTGTGAGTGTGTAACCGGTGGGAAAACAAATCAGGAACTAGAACAGAGCTGTAGAAAGGACAACAGCTCAGCCGTGTGCTCTGGAGCCGGGGAGTGCATATGTGGTCAATGTACCTGCAATCCAAATGAACCTCCAAAAAAGATCTATGGCCAATATTGCCAGTGTGACAACTGGAACTGTGAAATGTTTAACAATATGGTGTGCGGTGGACAAGGTGGGTGCTGTTTAATGCACATTTTTCTTATTGTTGCCCTGCCCTTGGCCAGCCGTGTCACTCTACTTCCCCCTAGAGTAGAGACAGAAAATCACTTTAACTTTCACATAGCTTCTCAAATGCAATATGTAATCTAATTTAACAAGCCCATGCTCAGTGAGCAGTTATTGTATATAGTGGGCAGTCTTAACATATGTATTATTCAGTCTGTTAGCGTACAGCATGCCAAAAATCACAAAAGATAAATATGAGAAATCTCTCTTGCTATTTTTTTTTTTACCTGTACATAAAAAAGTTTAAATATCAGTATTTATCTTTTTTATCCAGAAATGGTTAATGCAATGCAGATGACCTAACTATAGCCATAATAGCCCGGCTAAAAAGGCTACCCTGGTGTCTGATGTTGGGAGGGGGGCACCATTTGGGAGGCTGTGGAGGCATAAACATAGAAAATCTATGTAAATCTTAGTATAATACAGATCCATTAATAGTAAATTAAGTGGGATTCCCAAAAACTTATCACACATAAGTTTGCCTTGGGAATACAAAGGAGACTTATTGGTAGTGAAGTTGTTCCTAAGATTTTAAGTAGGGTCACACAGCAGATTCTGCCCTTACATGCAGGAAGAAGATAATGTGCAGGAATGCACAAAGCAGAACACATGGTTGGGTTTGTTCAGACCAAATATATAGATTACCATGTACCGTGGCAAATGTCCCCTTTGTCCCTCCTTAACAAAGACCGTGTTTAAGCAATCTGTGTTTAATCTGTATTCTAATACTGTTTAATTCACAGGGATATGTAACTGTGGCAACTGCATATGTAATAATGGCTATGAAGGAAGTGCATGTCAATGTCTTAAATCTACCAAGAACTGTAAAAACACCAGAGGAAGTATATGCAGTGGTCGGGGGAGGTGTGAGTGTAACAAATGTATTTGTAAGGAAGGGTATATCCTGCCATTCTGTGAGACCTGTCCTGGCTGCCCTTCTCAGTGTCCACGTTTTGGGTAGGTGTTCATGATTATCTCTTTACAAACACTGTATAGGGAAAACTGATGATCCCTGCTAAATCGCATTGTCAATCTTCTATTATGTTAAATAGCTCAATATTTTGCTTAATAAAAATATTATAAAATGTGCTTTTATACACAAGTCTACATTTATATACTGCACAAATGTATAGTTGAAAAAAATATAATATATGTGTGTATAATATA
>NW_017309142.1:66658-84285 GCF_000935625.1 Nanorana parkeri | reverse complement strand
TAGCTGCATGAATAAACAACATGTGAAACTTTTTGTATTGTGTGCCAAGGTAATTAGAGTTCATGTAGAAGATGTAGGCCTTATAGGACAAGGTAACAAGAGTTCAATGACAGAAAGTTATACACAACTTTCCTGACCTTGGCTTAATTCACAGCTGTCCTCTAATCTTGACATGAAGGAACTTGGTTTAATGAGCAATAGTTTCATTGCCAAGCCAGCTGCCCGGTTACCTTGATATGAGGGGGCCTTATCAAGACAAGAGGACCCATCTAATGATCGTGGCACAATCAAATACGAGTACAGGTGTCATTATCATCTGAATTTTGGAGATAATTCAAGTTAACCCAGATGGTTATTTTGTTCAAAACTCTTGAAAAAAGGGGCCTACAAACCCATATTATTTGAATGTGTCCTACATGTTCCCAGCTGGAAAGCTAAAATAAACCTACTTCTTGAAGCTATCCTGCCTGAGTGATTGCTAATCAATTTGACAATTGTGGAGAATTCCCCCTTCACAACACTATATAACTTTCTCATTTGATTCTGTACGAATTAGACCCCTTTCACACAGGCTAATCAGGAGGGGATCTGTGCATGAATCGGAGCGATACAGATCAGATGTCATCTGTATCCAAAAACTGAAATGACCGGACCCCATGTTGGTCTATGGGATATTCGAAGTTAACGGACATGTGTCCGTTTACATCAGATTACCCCCAATCCGGCATGATCAGGTCCATCGAAATAGAACACTCTTCTGTTTGTTTTCCCGGAGTCAGGTGTAACCGGGTGTAAACGGACGCCCGTACATTTAGACCAGTCTGCCCATAGATTAGCATTGGTTATTTGATCGGGCCCACCTGATAAAGTGGGAAAGAAAACCCAATCAGACTGGCCCTGTGAAAGGGGCCTATAATAGTGTCTGTTCTGAAAATAAATTGTAACATTTTTTTGTGAGCAATCAACTTTCACATTTTACAGCTTCAGAGAGATCATTTATCTGGAAGTAGTAGATGCAGCTAGTTGGCAGGAACTTTACTAAACCACTTTAGCTTAAAGCAGATTGCTCCATGGTTGATGAAGTAGGGCAGGTCTTGATATTCCAAGTTTGTAAAGTATTGGGTTACCCCATTGGGGACAGCTCCCTTTAACCAATTACAGCTGTGACAGGCCAAGGCATAGTTAACCATACCTGTCACTGGCATTATTTGATTTTCCATATATCACAGCTAGGGGGTAGATGACAACTGTAATAATTTCACCCAACCATGGTAAAGATTATATGAAATTTTAGTGATTGGATTTACATATACTAAAACTGCAGGAAAACAATTAGAAATATGTAAAAAGTGTAGATATTTAAATGTCTTATCTTCGGATTATAATACAATTAAAAGGGTTTTGGTCTGTGATAGAAAGTGAAGTCTGTCTCAGACAATGTCTAGTTTCTGTGGCTTCATAGTAACCATTATTCATAATGCCCTTCCACTCAGTCCTCCCCAACCTTATGGAACATTCATCACGCTGGCACTGGTGCAGCTCACTGTCACCAAAAACCTACAATAAACATCAAATACACATTAATGGATCCTGACTGGAGTCCTTCAAAGGGTTTTTCTTTAATGGGTGGATCAGATGGGGTTCTCCTAGCTATTAAAGTTGAATTCCAGTCTGATACAAAAAACATTGATTTATGCAGGTACTGTATGTGTTTTATTAAGAAATCATTAAGTGTTTTTTTTAAAGCAATTAGTGCAAGCCCCTAAATTAAACTTGACATCAGTCTTTTCCATTCCCCTGTACAGCAGAACTCAAACTGGTGGCAGCAAGGGGCTTCACAAGGAGCCAGTCAGTTGTGCTTCATTGTCCATGCTAACAAAGAACATACCAACAGTAGTAAATGACAGAGAGCCTGCTGCTTCCTCTTCACTCTCCAGTCACAGGCTGGGAACAGGGACAAGACCTAATGGTATTACCTATTGCAGTAGAGAAACGTCATGTCTCTAGGCTGGGTTTGCAGTCTGACAAGGCTGTAGAAATCTCAGGAATGAATGCAGAGTAATACAAGCCCTTTGCAAGTAAAATAGCTCTAATATAGGTTTGAATTCTGTGAATTTCCTGTTTGCCTGAAGTTCAAGATATTTCAGGTATTATTTAAAATTAGTATTTGCCTTTTTTATTTTCATAACAGGCCTTGTGTTGAATGCTATATAAAGCAAGGGGAACAGAGCTCCAGGAACTGTACACATGCTTGTCCTAGTGTAACAGCTGAAAAAGTGGACCAGCTAACAGAAGAGACATTCTGCAGGGAGAAGGATTCAGAGAACTGCTGGATGCAGTATGCATTACGTGAAAATGATGGTGAAGACCAATACACCATAAAGTATACCCTAAAAAGAGGTAAGCAGCAGCAGAGGAACTTTCAGTGCTGCACAAATCTATTGTAACTAGGAGAGAAATTGATAGAAAATCCATACTGTTATAGTTCTTATCGGAACAGGAATAGGGGATAAATCTTCCAGTGGGGACCCCCTGTTCTTGTAACAGTTATCAGATGTGGAATTCATCTCCATCCTGGGAATATTTACATTTACTTTCTGTTGTGTCTGTGTCCGGTTGTGTCCTGTTTTGACTCTTCCCCAATCTATCCATTACCATTTTGTTGAAGTTAGGAATCTAATTATTATAATTGCCGCAAGGAACATGTTTACCTGCATACATGAGAAGTTGGGCATCGGCACCATGAAAGAACTAACATGTAATGCTAAATGTAGGGTATACTCCAGCCTGATTTCAAGAATGTGTTCATTTCCAAAATTATGATTCAGTAGTACAAATTAGAGATGCATCGATACTAGTATCGTTATCGGTGCCAATACCGCGTATTTGGGCAAGTACTCGTACTCGCCCAAATGCTCCGATACCTTCCCCGATACTAGAACTTCCAGTCAGAGGAAGATTTTCCTCAGTACCTTAGGGGAACATGGAGCCTTCTTCCTGGGAAATCAGGAAGATGAGTGGCGGGTTATGACCAGGCGGCAAGTTATCAGCCGCCTTCCTGATTGGCTGGGAAGCCAGCTTCCCAGCCAATCAGCATCGAGCTGGTCAAACAGCATGGAGCCGGCTTCCCAGCCAATCACCATCGAGCCGGCTGTTCGGCCGACTCGAATCTGATTGGCTGGGAAGCGGGTTTTTCGGCCAATCAGCATCGAGCTGGCCAAACCGATGATGACAAGAAGGAAGATGTTGGCACTGTGATTGGCAGTGTTCTAGGAACAATCTATTAGTAGTTTAATGCTGGAAATTCAGGCATTGGTTGACTGTAGTAGTAATGGAAATAAGAGTTTTAATATAGTAGTATACAAACAGACCGCACTATCCAGAGAATTCCAATACTTCAGACTTTATTGAAATTCACAGCAAATCCAGTATAACAGTGAATAAAAGTGTATAAAGCAACAAATACCAGCACTGCACACCCCCAACCAGCTACAACCTCTCACATGTTTCACCCGTAGGCTTCTTCATAGAGGTAGCTTATTCATAGGGGTAGGCAACTTTGGCACTCCAGCTGTTGTGGAACTATAAAATAAACCCATGTCTACTCATGGGAAGTCCCATAAAGCATTGCAAAACTTTGACAGCCACAGGCATGTTGGCTACCCCTGTTCTACACGCTTATACCTAATACTACAAAGATTTAAAGTCCATTTCCACCTTTGCAAAGGTATTTTTAAAAAATATATGCCAGTAATGTACACCAAGTCTACATGAAGCAGGCATATGCAGTTGCTGTATATGAACACAGAAACGTACATTTTTTTAGGGATGCACCGATACCGGTATTTTGGTACCGAGTACGAGTACCGCTAATTTTTTTTCGGTACTCGCCGATACAATTACCGAGTAACGGAAGTCCCATTCAGGAAGCCAGGTGGCGTGTAATGACTCGCCACCTGGCTTCCTGATTAGCCGGGAAGCCAGGCAGCGTGTAAAGAGTCACCACCCGGCTTCCCGATTTAACAAGAAAGTCCCCTCTTACCTTAGTATGTGCAGCCTGTCACCCCCGGGGCCTCTCCAGCGAGAACGCCACCTTCGTCCGGTACCCAGCCGGAGCCGTCTGGCCAGCCAATCAGGAAGCCGGGCGCCGTGTAATGACTAGACGCCCTGCTTTCTGATTGGCCGGGAGGCCGGCTCCATACTCTCTTGTCTGCACTGCACTACTAAATATACACTGCACTGCACTACTAAATATACACAACAGATGTCACAGAAAAGAGACAAATAATACAACAGCAAAACAAAAGGGAAAAAAGGATGAAGTTACTTAGCCCAAGTCCTGGGTTCTATGGGTTTCAGCAGAGTCTATTCAATTGAGAAAAAATAGCTCTCTAGAAGCCAGTCTCTTGGCAGATGTTTTTGTCTTGATGGTAAAGGAGAGCTCCAGCTGCCGTCTGCAGCAACGTTTTGTGGGCCTTGTAGAGGGTGTCAATGAGCCAGCTCCCACCCAGTCAGAAAGGCCCAGGGGTGTGAAATAGGAAGGCTGAAGCACTTTATGATTTTTCACCTGGTCCTCCCATAATGTCAGTTTCCTAAATACAGCCAGATTTTTATTCACTGACATGCCATCTGATAAACCATAAATTATTGTACGTTATGAAATTAGCTTTTTATACATACCAAATTTGACAGACTTGTGCTGTATGGCACCCTTAGAAGGGGTAAGGTGTGTCTTTGGCCATCTGTACCTCATATGACAGGGGTGGATGGTATGTATGCGACCAGAGTTTCATGGAAATTTCGAAACTAGTTTTGTTAACGGGGCTTATCACGGGTCATCTGCGTCCAGGCTATCTAGGTGGAATCTGCTTACTTGGGGATCGGTCAATTGATAACTAATTATGAGGTTGACCATAAAACCGTAAAACAGCCATAACACAGGCTTGTTAGACAGAGTTCTGCTGCTCTGGCATTTACGGGGGAATTGAACTTTTGAAAACTCTCTAAAAAACAAATTTGTTCAATCGGTAGTATGGCCTATCATGTCTGGAAGTGGTGAATTTCATAAAAGTGAGGGGACGGCTGGGTTTTCTAAATAGTTTTAGGGTGCCCAAATCTCATTACTATCCATGTACCCATTGCACTCCTGACCGCTTGTCCATAAAAGTAGCATGGGTGCTCAGTAGTTGACGGATGGCCACCGTCACAATAATGTAGAAAGAAATGGACACCATAGATATGTACACCAAGTGTTGTTATGTAATTGTTAAAAAATATTAATAATGCAACTATTTATATATTCTAAATATCTCAGTTTCACTTGGTTTCCACCTGTAACCCCCAGTACAGCAGCAGTTAGACTGCAAGAGGGAGGGGCAGTATTTGGGACCATTCAGTTGTCCTTAATTCACATTTGCTGCCAATGACATGTGCTGATAGGAAGAAAAAACAGATATTTTTAGCCTGTTGCTGCTCCTTAGTAGAGATGAGCTTGCTGTGAACCCAGTTTGCCTGAGTTCACCAAAGCCCACGCAAAATTGTGACTGCCACCCCCTCCCAGCCCATTCATTGGTGGCAGGTGCATTTCCCACCCCTTTTGGACATATAGCTGTGGGGCAGGGAATGCACCTCTCCACAACTGATTAGAACGGGCTTGGTAAACTCAGGCGAACTGTGTTTGCACCCAGCCGGGGCTCATCTCTACACCTTAGCTGTCCAATCACATGTTGGGAACGAGAAGGTGACTTATCTGTATTGCTAAGCTGCAGTAGAGAAAATTAAGGTCCCCAGCCTGGCTTTGCTGTTTTGCAGCTCTGCATAACTCTCAGAACTGGAGGACCAAAATACAAATCCTTAGCTTTGAAACAGCTCACATTTTTATCTGTGTATATAACTGTTTGCCTGCAATTCAGCATTTAATACAACTTCCTGCATGAGACTGTGTTTTAAACGTTAATTTCCTCCACAGAGTGTCCTGAAGCCCCCAACGTATATGCCATAGTGGGAGGCACCTTTGGAGGTGTGCTTCTTATTGGTGTGATCTGTCTACTTATCTGGAAATGTATAACATACATAACAGACAGAAAGGAGTACGAAAGATTTGAGAAGGAGAAACAAAAGGCCAAATGGAACAAGGTAAGTTGTTATAAATGCCTGTTGGCGACGTACACTGTACGTCGTCAGTCACGTAGGGGTTAAATGGTTTTAATTAGACATGTGCACCAGCAAAAAATTTGTTTAGTTTAGTTTCGGATTTTGCATATTTAGTTTTTCGGATTCGGGTCCGCAATTGAGTCCAGACTTTTATCTAAAAGTCTGGACTTTTTACTAACTATTTGATTTAACCCTTTAGTGAATGGGTAGGGGTACAAGTACCCCTTAGTCATTCACAAGGGGGGAGGGTGTCATCTGGGTGCCCGCTTATTTAAAGGGGTACCCCGATGCAAATAAGTCCCCTTGCCCGCAGACCCCTACAACCACCGGGTCAGGGTTGTGAGGAAGAGGCCCTTGTCCCCATCGGCACGGGAACACCCTCCCAATGCCGAGGGCACGTGGCCTGGTAAGTCACAGGGAGGGGGCGCTCGATTGTCCCCTCCTTTCCTGCCCTGCTGGGCCAGTGCTCGGATGAAGGATCTGGTAGGACTGTTAGGGGGGACCCCACGTTCTTTTTTCCCCATTTTTTGGGGCTGGGGTTCCCCCTTAAAATTCCTACCAGACCTAAAGGGTCTGGTAGGATTTTGGGGGGAACCCCACGCACTTTTTTTTGTTTTAACTTGGGGGAGGGTCCCTCCTAACATTGCTTCCAGACCTGAAGGGTCTGGTATGAATTGGGGGGGAACCTCACGCTTTTTTTTTTCATCTTCTGCAGACTGTAAAAAAAAAATTCTAATGTCGCTTTGCTGCTAACGAAATTTTGTCCAATAAACAAAATTTCGACCGGACTACCGCTAACGAATTTCATCTTCTGCATACGTTTTATCATCTTCTGCAGACTGTAAAAAAAAAATTCTAATGTCACTTTGCTGCTAACGAAATTTCGTCCAATAAATGAAATTTCGGGAAATCGGGAATTCGGATTCCTTTGCATTTGTTTTAGCTGTAATTCGGATGCATCCGAATCTCCGAAATTTCGTCCGAATTTCGATTCGTTTGTATTCGTTTTAGCTGTAATTCGGAATTCAGATGCATCCGAATCTCCAAAAATGTGTCCGAATTTCGATTCGAAACAAATCGCACATGTCTAGTTTTAATACTCTTAGAATATTTTTATTAGCCTAAATCCCTTCCACTTTCTTTATTTAAGTGCGCCTGTGTTCAATTTATGGACATTTAACCATTTACATATTCTTAACAAAAAGGAAAAGGAACTTTAAAGTCTACAATCTCAATACAAATTAGTAAACTAAATATGATATTGTAGTCCATCGGGGAGGGAGCTTGGTGTTGTGGCTACTTTACAACACACACAGGGACCATGGGGAACAAAAGTAGCCACCCTCCAGAAGGAAAAACAGTGTCAGCATGAATTCAGAGATTATTTGAGGATCCACAGCTCATTGATACACGAATAAGCTACTCTTTATGTTAATAGTTAAAGCACTTAAATGCATTTTTAAGATTTAACTCCTGAGTTTAACGTCACTTTAACTGGTTTTGACCAAATTGGCCCTAATTCATGTTCATGTGTAGGACTAACTAGGATTTATTGTTGGGGAACCAAGAAAGCAGACTGAAACTTGGAGTGCAGGTTTAAAAATAAAAGGAGTTTATTGAAAACAACAATAAACATAAATGGCAAAAAAAATAGACAAATTCCAGGACATCGTCAGTGCCAGGCCAGGGGTCAGATGCCATAAAGGGTAATCAGTCAAGCCAGGTCAGGCAGCACAGAAGGCAGGATGAACAGAGACAATAGCTGGAGTCAGAAACCAGGAGATCAGTCAGCCAGAGCCAGGGGCGTACATGGAGAACAGGAAAGCACTTGGTAGATCAGAACAAATGAAAGGGCGGAGACTGAATCGACAAGGTGAAATAGTCAAGTGGTGCCTGCATCATCACTGTGAGACAGGAATTTGCCAGGAGTCTTATCAGTTTACCAGAGTGATGATGTTAGAAGGTTTGGACATATGAGGGTGCCAAAGAAGAAAAGCAGTGTCAGGAACATTACAGCCATGCTGCAAGCAACTGCACAAGGAAGGGTAAGAAACCCTGACATTTATAGAAACACAGCTTTTGGGGGAAAGACAAACGTGAATGGTTCTGTGTATTCTTCAAACCCCAATTTAATATATTTGTAGTTTATAAAAAGGAATGAAGCAAATGTAGATAGTTATTAGTTAACTGTATATATTTTCCATTTTGCTGTTTTATGTTTATTTTAAGAATAAAGCAGATTAGTAACTGCTCACTTCTTGTCAAAATAAGGAAAATTAGATCATTACAGTTGCTTTACCCGGGTACAAATAAGGCCCCATTCACATTGAGCAATTTGCATTTTGCGCGATATCACGCAAATGCTTGCATTGAGCAAGCTAGAATCACGGCAAAATCCGCTCCAAAAAGGGTCCTGCTGTAGCGACGCACGACCCGCGACAGCGACTGACAGAGCCCCATTGAGAAGCATTGGAGAGCAAAATCGCGCGGTAAATAGCCGTGATATCACGGGAATTACAGCGCGAGAAATCGCTCAGTGTGAACGGGGCCTAAGGGTAAGATAAAGAAAGGATCAGAACAAGTTGGAAACTATTGTCTGGTCATGAATGAATACCCCAGTTATAATAGAAATTTTGAGAAATCATATTTTAACGTGAAGCCACATTTAAACTATCTAATGTTTGTATTGTTATTTAGAACATCAACCCGATATTTAGCACTGCAACCACCACAGTGCAAAATCCACAATTTCATGGTGAAGAATGATTGAAGAGTCAATAGCAGGAACAGGAGAGTAAACTAGTCACCGCTATCTTCATTGACACTTATGATAAAGGTTTATAACATTGATGAATGTAAAAAGATGCTTATCTCAACTTTGGCTTGGAGGGCACGAAAATCCTAAAAGGGAAATCTTCATAACATGAAAAAACAAGGACGATTACCACTGAAGTCTGTTATTCAAGTGCAATATTAATATCTTCTTGCTTCTATGAAAACCATGTCTGCACAGCTCTAGAAGACTACAAGCCTCTCCCTAAATTGTGTACGCTTTTGGCCCGCACCAGAGACAATCAAGGCAGAAAAGCTTTGTTATTATATAGATTTTTTCTGAAGCGATGGAACAGATGCAGTTAGGTGAAATGACTGTACGTACATCAGAGGCATAATGTTTACTGCTGAGTCTCCATAACTTTAAAGCCATCTGGAAGCAAGATTTGAATTAAATCAACTGGGTCAGATATATTTACACGTTCTTATATTACCTAGCAACACTTAATCATAAGCCATTGGGATAATATTTAGTAAATGCTCTGAAATAATGGAGTATTATTCAATATTATACATTTTAAATTATTGCCATAAGTTCCTTTCAGAAATTCAGATAATACTTGTAATAGTAGTTATGCTTTGTAATTAGAAACTAGAAGAAAGAAGTTGTAAGTCCTAGGCATAGAGGGCCTGGTTGCTTCTTAATGGCAGTTTCACTTTTTTTAATATCTGCTTAAGCTTGCCATACACTGCTCAAACCTTGGAGAAGTGTGTGGCCCCATTGGCATCTCTCTGTTTGAGAAAAGCACATTTTTTAATTGACTTTTGTCGAAGGACAGTTTTCAGCCTACCAGTGGCTGCAGCCAATCATCTGTTTGGGTATTCTGGAAGTGATACATGCGCTGCTGTTAGAATACTATTCCACCATCCACGCTAAACAAAGAATTGAGCAATTTTTCTCGTTCAGTCCGTGGGGCTAAACAAGACAAATAGGATAAGGATAGCCAGCTTTACATTTACCTGTCTAAAGTGCAATGTGTTCAACAAGCATGTACAAAGCTTTCAGGAAGCTTTAATCGGTTTTCCTGAACCCCTAAAGGATTACCACCACTGAGTGAGGCCCACCTGGTTAAATACTTACCTTCCTTCCTGTTCCAACACTATAGTCTGGCAAAGTTGAACAAAGATTTTAAAGGAAATGCTGGCAATCACTTTCAACAAGCTTTAATCAGTACTGAAGCTTGGCAAACGCCTGTTGTAGTCTGATGACAGCTTGTTTCATTAACAGATAGACCTCTGTGTCTTGCAGTGCCAGGCTGGAACTGAATGGTGCTTTAAGTGCGTCTAGAAAGGTGGAATCTTTGTAGATGACATTTTAATTATTGCTCTTCAGACTAGCCTGTGTGAACTAAGCCCAAAAATATGTAAGCTCCTGGAGGCTTTTGCTTTACACTTGTGAGGAAATCGGAGTTGCACGAGTCTAGGAATCTATGTATTGGTGCTAAATCTTTAAGAGAAGCTGTCCTACGCAGTTAAAATGCAGCGACATGTTGCAGTGTGTTTTGTGTATGATTACATCTTTCTGTGGAACTGCCTTTCCAAAGCATGTCTTCCAAATCTGTCCGTCCCGAGTCGCTGCCATCTTGGTTGCAATAGCAGCAGAACTCTCATTCTTTTAACGCTCTGTTTTAATCCTGTACATGCATGTGCAGTGCGGTGTTTGCTGAATGCGCATGCATGGTAGCTCCCCCAGCATTGTAATCCAGCCACTGCTGTTACTGGATGTGTGCAGACATGCTCATGAAGACAGCCTCTGTAATTTTAGATCACACAGGGCTTTCTATGCAGCCCCCAGCAACGCTGTCTTTGGGCAGAGCAAGCTCCTAACACTCCTAAAACTTTTGAAGGTAGCAAAAAAGAGCAGAGTCGCTTACCGGATGGACTAAGAGAACTACAGTAAGTGTCCATTGCCTTCATTTACATGATGTGGTGTTCCTACTATGTGCACAGTGGTGACAGGAGTTAAAAAAAAGACAGCCCTATGTAAGATGTAGCCAAGGTTTACACAAGGTTGCTGGTTTCCCAGCTCCCTTGTGGCAGTGATAGGCCAGTCACCATACTCCAGCACTGTCACATGAAAGGAAAGGCAGTGAATCACATGTTCCTCCATACTTGAATATACTAGGGGCGTGGATTTATCAAAACTGGAGCAGACTCTGAATCTGGAGCAGTTGGCCACACCAACTAATCAGCTTCTTTCTTCAGTTTGTTCAGTTAAAATGAAAGAGAGAAGCTGACTGGTTGCCATGCAAATCTGCTCCAGATTTTGTCTGCTCCACTTTTGATAAATTCCCCTCTGGGTATTTTCTTCACTTCTGACAGGTGAACAAAATAGCAGTGGAGCAAAGGATAGGCGAGTATGTGTTGGCTGGGGGATCAGGCTTTAAAGTGAATCTGTTGCTTTGCCCATTCAGAGCACAGGGTTGCTTTTAGCTGCCCAGCATTACTTGATATTCCCTATTGATGCATTAAATACATTTATCATTAGTGATTATGTGGTGCATAGGTTAATTACAGATGGAAGCTAAACTATAACTCCAGCAGCATATAACATAACAACAATGAATGCAGTTATGCATCTGTTTAAAAAAAAATCAGGAATTGTATTTTTAAATGCAACTATTGTAAGCAGTTGACATTGGTTTGGTATCAGCCTCTTGTAATTCCCTGTACTTTAGAACACAGACTGGGAGAGGGAAGGGACCCACTAGGAGCCCAGCAGGTGTGCCTCATGCGTATGTGATGTTAAAGGAACCTGCTGATAAAAGGAGAGAGCAAATGGAAGATCTCATCAGTCTGCAGCTACTTCTTTATTGTCCAATATAATATAACCAATCTGTGTTGCTCTTATTACAGTAGAGAAACGTCAGATCACGAGCCTGACTATGTAGGCAAAACACACATATACTATATATCTAAATTATGCATACATTTGTTTATCTGATGTTGACATTGAAAGGTCTGTAATGAGGTTTACAGATACCCATAGATAGGAGATGACTGTTGTACAGTTTAGCTATTTCTGCTAGATCTTGTGACAATATTATGTCTCTGAGGTGGCAAAGACATTGCTGGCTGAGTATTCTTGGAGGAAATAGTAATTAGGGATGAGCCGAGTGTTCGATTCGAACATGAGTTCGAATGGAACATCGGCAGTTCCAGCGCTTGCCGAACGCTGAACTTGGGATGTTCGCAGTTTGTTCGACCGCGGACATTCCATAATGCAAAATGCCCACTGAAGCTCTGATTTGTTAAAGTCTTGCACCTGACCACAGGCCAGGTGCAAGACTTTGCCCAATCAGGGCTCAGCAGAGGAGGGGCCTGAAGGAGAAGGTCCCCCCATGCTGATTGACAGCAGGAAGTGGGCGGGTGCAATAGCCAGCTTGCTATTGCATTTTACAATATCCAATAGCAGGCTGGGTATGGCTCCCAGCCTGCAATGAAGAGGAAGCAGGGGGGCGGGGCAGAGGAGCAGCGGCCGGAGCTGCCGGTACATATAGGAGAACTGTGGACCCGGTTTGTAAGTATGGATCGTCCGTAAGTCAGACGTCCGTAACCCCGGGACTGCCTGTATAAGCCCTCTTAAAGGGGACATTCATTTTCAAACGTTCGACCCCCATTCACTTGCATTGAGTTTGAGTTCGCATTTGAACTTTTCGGCCGTTCGAATATGAACCGAACACGGGGGTGTTCGGCTCATCACTAATAGTGATCAGGCAGGCTATAAAATTTTGCCCGAACACTATACCAATGATATTGGCAACACGCCTTCCCCAACTCTCTCCGGCTGGGCATTGTTAGGTTATGCCTGCATCACTATCTATGTGTCTATGCAGACCTTAAAGTGAACCTGTGCCCAGACTATGCACATTAATATATTTACATATATGTATTTTACGTATTGTAAAAGAAATTGATCTTCAAAGTTCACAGCAGATGCACTGAAACCTCAGCTTCTTTCTATGGAGAGCAGATCTTGGCAGCCTGAGAGACTTCTAATGTACACACACACCAGGTGCTAGTCTGGGCACAGATGAAGTTTAAGGTGCTTGGTTGGAACCACCGCAGCTGACTCCAGGTCACACAGTGCAGCTTTCCTGAACTTCTGAGTAAAGAAGCCCGCATCCTGAGATGGAGGGAGCAGGGGAGTAGCTTGCGGCCTGGCTATCTCTTTCTGCAGATGCATGTAAGTGCCAGCCGGGAGTGTGCAAGTAAAGGGGGCTCCAAGGGATCCTGTAAGGGAAGGAACCACATGAAAACAGAATCCGGAAAGTTGAGAATTGGGAGAGATGAAATGCAAAGAAAACAAACAGGAGACGGGAAGTGTCTACAAACATCCATCATGTACCAAACATGTAAAGCAATGATTATCTTTTTTTTTAGCAATATGAACTTTTTAGGTGTAAAGAGTTTTGAGGGCAGAAGAGTTTAAATAAATAAATGCACCCATATCCAATCTTTGTATGTTGATTTTTTTATATATTTTATTACCACTTTTAAAATACGTGTTAACTCTTTTATTATGTTTCTTAATAAATTGAAGATTTTATGTTTCTTACATTATTTCGAGTAAATGAATTTGTTCTGTGCTTTCTGAACCTATCTTCAAGTCCCATCAACAGCGCATGTTTTGTAACTTCACAAAAGCATTATATGGTCAGTCCCAACAGTTTGAGTTTAAACACAGGCAGATATTTCACTACCTGTTCTCACAAAAAAATCTACCCATCCAGAGCCAGCCCAAAGCTTGGTGGTTGGATATGTAGGTGTTATCACCTGAAGACATTTGTTTGCAAACTATTATATGAACATACTCATGAAGGTAAGATCCTACCGAGAGCCCTTTAGTGCCAGTTCCTCAGATGATGGCCATGCCTTGTCTATGACCATATGTACATGGATGTCATGGCTGGGATGCTCATACAGTATGTCAGGACTGTCGGTTAAATCCACATGCATACCATGAAGTTAACATACATAACATCCTTCAATTACCTTGCATAGACAGAATATCAACCACAAACCCAGAAAAAACACATGATACAAATGTTAGAAATTGAGTTGCAGTTCAGTGAGTAAAATAAGTATTTGATCCCCAAGCAAAACATGACTCAGTACCTGGTGGAGAAACTCTTGTTGGCAAGCACAGAGGTAAGACGTTTCTTGTAGTTGGTTACCAGATTTGCACACATCCCAGGAGGGATTTTGGTCCACTCTTCTTTACAGATCTTCTCTAAATATTAAGGTTTCTTGGCTGTCACTTGGCAAATCAAAGTTTCAGCTCTCTCCATAAATGTTCTATAGGATTAAGGTCTGGAGACTGGCTAGGCCACTCCATGAACTTAATGTGCTTTCTCTTGAGCCACTGCTTTGTTGCCTTGGCGGTATGTTTTGGGTCATTGTCATGCTGTAAGACCCATCCACGACCCATCTTCAGTGTTCCGGCTGAGGGAAGGAGGTTCTCATCCAAGATTTTACAATACATGGCCCTGTCAATTGGCCCCTCAATGCGGCAAAGTCGGCCTGTACCTTTAGCAGAGAAACAGCCTCAAAGCATAATGTTTCCACCTTCGTGCTTGACTGTAGGGATGGTGTTCTTAGGGTCATAGTCAGCATTTTTCTTCCTCCAAACACGGCAAGTCGAGTTAATGCCAAAGAGCTCAATTTTGGTTTCACCTGACTGCAGCACTTTCTCCCAACCCTTCTCTGAATCATTTAGATGTTCATTGGCAAACTTCAAACCGGGCCTGTACATGTACCTTCTTGAGTAGGGGGACCTTGCGGGCGCTGTAGGATCTTAATGTGTTTGTTTGGTGACTGTGGTCACAAATGCCTTGAGATCATTCACAAGCTCCTCCCGTGTAGTTCTGGGCCGATTCCTCACTTTTCTCGTGATCATCCTTACCCCATGAGGCAAAACCTTTCATGGAGCTCCAGACCGAGGGCGATTGATGGTTATTTTGTATTCCTTCCATTTGCGAATAATCACTGCAACACTGTGCGGGTCTACAATCTTGTCCCTACCATCCTTTGACAGCTTTTTGGTCCTGCCCATGGTGGTGAGGTTTGCATGGAAGAAAGAGATTCTGTGGACAGGTGTCTTTTATATACATAATGAGTTGTCGTTAGCAACACCTTCTTAAATTGACAGGACTCCTCTGTGTACCACATAGCCAGTCTGTGGGAGCCAGAACTATTGTTGGTTGGAAGGGGATCAAATACTTATTTTACTCACTGAACTACAACTCAATTTATAACATTTGTATCATATGTGTGTTTTCTGGATTTGTTCCTCTGGGGTCACTTCCTCCCATACTGAAGCAAAAACTTTTTGTTTAGTTTTGGAGAGAGTAAGGGTTATATTCCCGTCAGTTTCTTTTTGCCATTTGTGCCCTTTTGGGAAATTTCCTGTGCAATAGCCCAACAAGTGAGAGGAAATCCCTCCAAATAGATGGAAATCCCTGGTGGTTGGCAGGGTCACCAGACCTATTGTTCCCATTTGAAGATTTCCCATCTACTCCTGTTCTGATGAAATCTTAAAATGTGGGATTTTCTTTCATTTTCAGTGATAACAATCACCAGGACAAACAGAGAGGGTGCATCCTTACGGGGGGGGGGGGGGGCACATACAGCAATACAAACAGATGTTCTAATCCCTCTCCACTCTATCCAAACTAGAAGAAAAAAAGTTTGCCTTTAGTTGCATTTGAATGGATCATGCATGTTAGAGAGGTTCATGCGGAAGTGCTTGGAAAAGTGTATTTTATGTTAAAGGAAGTGGTGTTGTGGTGTAAAAAAAATGATGGACCACTGAGAATGAGAGAAGGGCTATACAAAAAAAATAAAAATATATATACATATATATACACCGATCAACCGAAACATTATGACCAACCACCTAATATTGAGTAGGTCCCCCTTTTGCCTTCAAAATAGCCCTGACCCATGGAGACATTGACTCCACTAGACCTCTGAAGGTATGCTGTGGTATCTGGCACGAAGCCTTCAGTAGCAGATCCTTGAAGTCCTGTAAGCTGTGAGGGTGGGCCTCCATGAATCAGACTTGCTTTTCCAGCACATCCCACAGATGCTCAATTGGATTGAGATCTGGAGAATTTGGAGGCCAAGTCAACACCTTGAACTTCCCAGATAGCAAGCAATTGAGCTGCAAGTTTAAATATGACTTGCTAAACTATTGCAGACTTGCCAAGCTTCACAATTTTGTTGCACAATTACAGCAAGTCTGCATTGCAAGTCTCCAGACCAGCGAGCTTGCAGGACTCTTGCTGTAGACTTGCCAAGCAAATTTGCTACAAATTCAAAAAGTGTCAACTAGAACGTGTGCTGCAAGTCTACAACTTGCCAGGAATGTGTGCAGCAAGTTAACAAGAATTACAATTTCACCCTGCCACAAGTTTGTGGTAAGTTATCCTTGCTATCTGGGTTGTTGTTGTGTTCATCAAACCATTCTTTTAGTGTGGCAGGGCACAATATTCTGCTGAAAGAGGCCACTGCCATCGGAGAATATTGTTTCCTTGAAGGGGTATACTTGGTCAGCAACAATGTTTAGGTAGGTGGTATGTGTCAAAGTAACATCCATATGAACGACCCAATGTTTCCCAGCAGAACATTGCCCAAAGCATCCCACCGCCCCCAACGGCTTGCCTTCTTCTCATAGTGCATCCTGCTGTCAAACCTTCCCCCAGGTAAGCGACACACATGCACCGGCCATCCAGATGATGTAATAGAAAACATGATTCATCAGACCAGGCCATCTTCTACCATTGCTCCGTTGTCCAGTAAAAAGACAATGAGGGAATTTGATATGACTGGAACTGTTGCCCATAATAACCAACCAGCTTCTTTCTTGCACTCTTATTTCTAGTATATTCCCCTCATCATGACCTTTTAATAAACACTCCATTCGCGGCAGGCGCCCCCCGCCATCTATGCGCCCGGGGCGAACGCCCCCCGGTTGTTACGTCACTGCATGTGACAACCTAGGTGAACTCTCGCCCCGGCCACCAGCTCCAGTCACATGTCCGTGTCATGGAGCGCTCACACATCTCTCACAGCCACGCCCTACAACAAGACCTCGCTGCCTAATAAACCCCGCCCCTGAGGGCGGTGACAAAGGCTGCAGAGAAGGGAATAATAGTCGACGTCACCAATAGGCGGGGCTGTGGGGGTATCACGTGCTGGGTCAGGGAGAGGATCGGTGAGGAAGATGGACCGTGTTTACTATGTGTCCGTTCTTGTGTGTCTTCTGGCAACGGCCGCCGCGGCTAATACCGGTAAGTGAGGGAGAATGAGGGTCGTAGTGAACACGGAGGAGGGAGGACTCTGAGGCCGGACCTTCCAGGGGGACTCGGAACATGTTAGGAGACTTTCCTGGTTACACTGTATAGCCGTCCGTCCCGTCACAACGCCCCAGCCACTCCTGTACGGTATATCGGGGACTTCATTATGGAAGTAGAGGGGGAGGGGGTGCTCCCTAACGCTTCTGTTGCTGAATCTTTAGTTATTGGATAAAACTTCTGTCAGTCCTCGGGCTGAGTTACACTTCACATTTCAGGAGAGACGTGTTTAGTCAGGGTGTATTTCCTGCATGAGAGCACCCCATGGGTGAGGCGGGGGGGGGG
>NW_017309142.1:64440-66250 GCF_000935625.1 Nanorana parkeri | reverse complement strand
CCCCCCCCCATAGAAATTTAAATGAACTGTTTCCCACCATCATCTGGGTCTAATACACGTAGCAATCTGTGGTGTGAGCGATGACAAATGAGTGATCATCAATAATCTAGTAGATGATGCACAGACAATACGATCTATGAGGGATGATCTATTACATGGGGTCTGTTTTAGCCCTGGTTCACACCTAGGAGATTGTGAGCAGTTTGAAAAGCGATTTATAACTGCTCAACACAAGAAATCTCATGATTTCCAATGTCCCTGGTTCACACCTGAGCAGAAAAATGCCAAACCCCTGAAAAGGTACATTAGCTTCTTTAGGCAGTTAAAGTGTGTTTTTGCCCCATAGACCCCAATGGACATGCCTGAAAATGCACAGCAGAAGCATCTTGCACATTTTTGTGTGTTTTTTATATGTGCGTTCTTCCATTGCCCACAATACAGAGCTAGTTACTAGGCATAAAAATGATTAGCGACGTGGTCTTCTGTTAAAGGAGAACTATGGGGTCAGGGCTTTTCCCCATAGTTCTAAGGGTCACGGGAGAACACAAACTAGCGTTCTCCCGTGACCCAAAGCTCTGTATACTGAGATGCCGGAACGGATCTCGACATTCCTGTCGAGATCCACCCAGCTGGGGGATTGACAGTTGGCTCTGCCTATCCAGAGGCAGCTGTGCCCGACCCGTCCATTCCGCCAGTCAGCACTGGAGGATCGGACGGGGAGGGGGGAATCCCTGCAGGGAGCTGTGAGTGACAGTCACAGCTTTCTGCAGGGATAGATCGAGAAGTGAGCGAGCGACGGTATGTGTTCGCTCACTTCCCGATCTACTGAGCCGATCTGTGACAGTTTCAATGTCACAGGTCGGCTCAGGTTATGAGGCTGAGTGAAAATCACTCGCTTCATAATTCTCCTTTTTAAAGGGAAATTCTAGCTTTTGTAAAAAAAAAAGGCACACTTCCTTATTAAAGTGGGTGCAATGCTCTGGGGTTAACAGGGGCCATAGACAACAATGGGATTCCTCCTGTTCAGTGATGTCGCACTCATGCATTTCAGTTAGAAAACACTCAGGTGTGAATGGATGTTAATTGAGCTAACGGAGGGGGTGTGGGTTACTATTCCATAGAGCAAACATTGAGCAATTGTATGATCTAGAATACTTGTGTGGTCACCTTTTTAGTCTTTTTTCATTTTTCCCTATAAACTTCTATGAGGACAAGGACTGATCCTGCCGGTCTGCACAGAGAAGCAGAAGGGGAACAGCTAGGAAGATTGGGGACGTGGAGGGGCAGATTTTACTTTGATTTCAGGAAAGTAACTTCCCAGACCACCTTGTTCTTAAGAGAAATCCAGGAAGTAAAGCTGCACATACACTAATATTTTCTTTGTTCAATCTGTGGGCTGAAAGAAGAAAATATTACAGATTCCTCCATCAACGCCTCCGATTGATTGGGCAATGTCCCGCTGTTTGCTCTGTATTCTCATTGGCTGCCGGCTCTGTTTGGGTGAAGATTTTCTGACTGGCTACTTCAATCAACTGATCGAGGGATGCCGGCCGAAAGGGTGCCAACAGTAGCACCTGCTGTGCGAATTTTAGCCGGTTCTTGAAATGCGCATTTTTGCGTTTTTGTTAGCCTCATGTGCAGATAATATCTACACAATAATTCTGTACAAGATTGGATAGGTTAAAGGGGAATTAAACCTTTCTGGGCCCTCCAGCTGGTTTTATCATATTGTCCAAGTATGAGCAGCATATTAGCACATTGTTACACTCTTGCCTTGCACAGTGCCCCCCCCCCCCCCCCACACTCGAGC
>NW_017309142.1:49082-64423 GCF_000935625.1 Nanorana parkeri | reverse complement strand
GCCCCCCCCCCCCCCCAAGCTCTGTAACGCCTGCAATGTCCCTTGTCCCTCCGCTGCTGCTGCTTTTTTCCCCCTCTGTGTTCCTGGTCCTTGAATCTTCAGCTACCTTGAATGGCTAGGCCCGGGATGACCTAACTCCCTCGCATGCACGCGGGAGATCATCCCAACGCTTGCTCAGGTGCTGATGCTGCACACTGAGCTACGCATGTGCGGCTGTAAGTGTATGAGTAGTAAAGAAAAAAAAAGAAAAATATGCTAGCAGGAGGAAAGATTTTATGGCAGAAGAGATACCCTCTTTCATTTGGAAGAGGTACTTGCAGGTGGGCAATGCTGTGTGTGAGAGAATGTTTTATTTTTTTTTCTCTATCGCCTTCAAGCATCCAGGACACTGCTATGTTACAGGTGTATCTGAGCCTCCGCATATTGTTCCTGCATATCCATACCTACCTGAGCTCCAGTAGGGGAGCTCAGGTAACTTCTACCTGCGTTTTCCTTCATTAAAGGCCAACTCTGGGCACAGAATTCCTACTAGTGGCAAAGCAGTTGAAGACTTGCCCCCTAGTGAAGAGGACTTTCTTCTACATCCCTGAAATCTTCTCATGTACATGCTGGCATCAGCACAGTGGGAGCTATACCTCTTGGCTGCTCGGATGTAAGCGATGCAGTCCTCCATAGACCCCACCTACGGTTGTGTCTCCACTTCTCTCTCCTTCTAGCCATTCCCACACAGGGCTGTGTGTTTTGTGGGCTCCCAATGTGCTGGTCCCAATATCTACAGTAGAAACTTTGGTCTCGTTTACACCTAGGCGTATTGCATATGCGTGTCTGTCGCGCGTTTTTTTAACCGCGATTCGCGGTAAAAAAGTTGCGTGTTTCCGAAGGCTACTTGGCTGTATCCCAATGGAAACGTGCAACAAAACGGCCCAAAGTAGTACCCGTACCTTTTCAGGCGTGGGCCGTTTTGTAGCGCGTTAGGAATGGGCGGAAATACGCCAAGGTGGGAACGAGACCATTGAATACAATGGGATTTATATTTTTGAGCGTTTTGTAGAGCGTTCGTCGAGCGTAGAACGCGCTACAAAACGTTCAGGTGTGAACGAAGGCTTAGGGGATGTAGAAGAAAGGTTTGAGGATTCCAGTAGCCAGGTAGCCAATGATCCTAAAAAAAAATAGCAGGTGCCCATCTTTTAAGGTTTTCTCTAGTTGCTGCCAATAGAGTTGGCTCTGAAATAAATACTGCTGCATATACAGTATTTCACGAAGATGTAGTGTTTATGCTCACTTGTTTCTCTGTAATCAATGGCAGATGAGGACATTTCCTTCAATTATATTACAGTTTGCAAGCAGGACTTTGAGACTAGTGCTGCCTTCTGTTTTGTGTTTATTCATACCTAGGGCCATGGTTATTTGCTTGGTGAATGCTGTTATACTCTGTGCCATTATTAGTCTCTGATTGCAATGGACTCACAATATCTCTGAGGATGTGTGCAGCAGCTTTCATTACTCCCGGTTCAGTTGAATCCTGGTTCTTGTGACTTGCCAGCAATCCAGTTAGTGGCAGACAGGGTGGATACAAATCGATGATTTTTAAAAAAAAAAAGTCAAAAAAATCAGATTTGTTCTTTTTTGGGGAGGATTTATACCAATTTTTTTTTTTTTTTAATAAAATGCTTTTGGAGTACAAATCTATCTAAAGATAGTTTTCTATTTAAGATACATTAATAATTTAGTTTATTCAGCATGAAATGGTGCTTAGTTATGTAGCATGAGGCTGTATATTCTGCAATATTTACATTCACTGAATCCAAGCTCTGCAAGCTGAGATAACATGCACTGCATTGATGCATTCACACAATTTCGCAGTAAGTAACCATGAGATAAATCATAAAACAAAGTTCAGGAATATTCCTTTATCCCATTGTTTTGCAAATCCACTCACCTGCTGCCCGCCACGTCCCTCACCTTGTTGTGTCACTGCCGCATCACCAGCCCTCCCATTAAAGTGAATGGGACTGTCGGTGAGTCAATAGCGGGTTGGAGAAGGAGCCGCTGCAGGACAGAGGTGATGATTTAAATCCAATCCACCCTTGCCCGGTCTCTCCCCACCGTTCACATTTCTATTGGGCCATCCTTATGATGATCTGCCTTGCTTCCCAATAGGAATGTGCAGGGGACAAAAAGGTTTCAGCAAGATTTGGTAGTCTGGTGAAGCAGGGGTTACTTAAAAGCTACTGCGTGTATGCGGGTGCCTGTTCATACCTGGCAGTGCGTTTTCTGTTTTTATAAAGGGACAGTCTTGCTTCAATCAATCTGAGCCTGATACTTCAGTCAGGGTTGAGTGTAATGTCATTTGGTGTATGCATGAGATGAATGACATTATGTGTTTCATCTTGTGCATTCGCTGTACAACATTACACTCAAGTAAAAGTCAAATAAATCTCCAACATTTTCCAATAGTTTGCAAGTTCTTTTCCCAGCCGGGTGCAATATGTCACAGCTCATGCGTCATCTGTGGGCTGGTCAAAGAATGAGGAAGCCACTGATTGTTGTTTTTAAAAATGGTGGGTCAGAGGCAGTAGATATCCTGTGGGAATGTGGCAAGAGATTAAAAAAAATAAAGGTGCATTGATATATGTGAGGGAACAGGTTCTACTAAATACTCTATTGTTAGTGGTTTATAAAGCAGTTTAGGTCCAATTATGACTGGTCCTTTTTGAATGCCAAACCCCACGGCACTGTATTGAGTAAGCATGGAAAAACGATGATGAATATTACAGGTGAATGTATCTTCATCACAAAATAGAGCAAGAGAACAATGAGCAAAATGGTTCCATCTAATTCTCCCTTTTCCGAAATTCCCGGAGAAGCTCGCACGTTGCATTACTCCCCTGCATATAGTGAAGAAGTGGGAATTACTAAGCAGGTTAATCTGGCTGAGAATTTGCTTTAACACTTTCAATGTGACTTTTTAACTCGCTCATTTGCTGACATTTCTCTTGGGTCATGCTATTGTTCCCAGTAGCACAACAGTTATTTCGGAAACCTATGGTGCTTGAGCAAAACAAACACAAAGGATTGTTGTTCTGTGCTCTGATTTACTAGCTGTTTAAATAGCTAACCTCATTAACCGGTTTGTTTGAGATAAACCACCTCAGTGCAGAGCGTGCCACTTGTCATGCCTCTTGTACAAATACTTCCCTATGATAATTCCATCCTCTGACAGTTGGCTGAATAAACACTCGCATATGAGCATGTCATCAGTCACAAATATGAGACTATAGTGCTGTCATGAGTATGTTGATTACAACTCGTATGTAACTCTTACATGTTATGCCACAGCAGTAATTATATTTAAATAGTCTGTTATAAGATACAACACCTGTAATACTTGTCCGCTCACACAACGGTGACCCAATAATTACCTGATTTCAAAGGTCCAACCATAGTTAAATGAGCTTTGTTATTCAAATGCGTCTGCTTCATCCATATCAATGAGCTTACAGCCACTCGTCTCGGCAGTATAGCGAGTAAAGGGAACCTGTCAGGCCAGAAATGTGGAACTTGCAATTGATAACTTGTTTTAATGGTGTACACTCTGAGGCTGTCACCTTCCCTGCTTTTGGTATTTGGTGAGTTACTGACCAATGAAATCACGTGAACATTAGTTGTTGGGATTCCTGACACATCCTATTAGTGAAATAAGTGAGCCACAGCTAATACTCCATATTTCTATACTCAGACGTTTCTACTAAGGGACTACTTGGTGGGTCACTCATCTGGAGCAGGCATACAGTCTGTAAAGCTTGGGTTTCTGTCCTGTGTACTTATTCCAGGTGCGTAACTTGGTTGTTAAAGGATCAGGATAGGCACCAAGTCAGTGGTGTAGTGGTCCGCGCTTCTGCCTTGCAGCACTAGGGTCCCTGGTCCGAATCCTGGTCAGGACACTCTCTGCAAGCAGTTTGCATGTTCTCACTATTCTTGTGTGGGTTTCCTCCCCCACTCCAAAGACATGCTGGTAGGTTAATTGGCTTCTCTCTAAGTTGGCCCTCAATGCATATATGTGAGATAGGGACCTTAGATTGTAAGCTCCTTGAGGGCAGGAACTGATGTGAATGTGCAACTATGTAAAGTGCGGCGTAAATTCTCGGCACTATATAGAAGTACCTGTAATAAATAAATAGGCTTTCAAAGGGTACAGACTTAACTCTGGGCACTTAAAAAGAAAAAAAAAGTTACCCCCTCCCACATTGGTGTGTGTGTCTGTCTTCTAGGGGCTGGACTAGCATACAGTAGTACTCGCCCTATTCGACATTCCCATGATCTTTCCATTAACTCCCAGTTGTGATGGTTGGTCTACCAAAGTCGCTCTGTTTGCTGATCTTTTCATTGCCTCTTTTCACTGATGTTTATTACATCTGCACTGTATTCCTGTAGGACCAGTGGCTACGTCTTGAGGATTGGACATGGCTGCTGGTAGGAGTGCTGGAGATGGAAGGCCTGAGAATTTGGTGTCATTGGGACTGTGTGTGTTTTTTAAGTGCTTAATGGTTTATGGCTCTAACGACCGTGAAGTCCCCATTGTGGTGGTCATGGCCAGATTAGTTGCCAACTGAACTGCCTGCAGCTCACTGTGGTCTGATCTCCATGTAATGTGTGGCTTTATGAAATGTCAGGGAAGAATTTGGTTGCCATGGGTAACACAACTGTATGATGCTTTATATACCAGCAGCAGTGATGGGCAGAAGCATGGATATCCTCTTCAAAGGCCTTGGTTCTTTACAATCGAGCTTGTTTGTCTTATGCCCTATTCAGTAACTTCCACCTGATCACCTAGATAGGGCCATAGTAATCAAAGATTTACTTATCTGGCAGTCCAATTGACTGTTAAATAAGAGTTAAATCCCTGATGAAGGGGGATTGTTGGGACCCCAAAACGCGTTGGCTGTCTCAAATTATTTTATTTTTTTTGTCAATGTTGGACTCCAACAACCTTTTATCGGCGCTGTCTTGTCTGGATTGCATGCCAACTTCTCAGATTGGGAAGCTCCTATTCCCTTCCCCCCCTTTTGGTTTTACGGAGCGCTGCCGAGCACTAGCCATTTGCTTGAACCCTAAAATGTTACTTTTGGCTCAAGATCTCTATCCAGCACCTTGCCCCCCCATTTCCCCTAAGGCTATTGTATTAAGACAGACACAGCTTTAAAATGTAATCCCCTTTTGTAAGCCGTGTGTGTTTCTGTTGGGGATCACCAGTGTCTGATTGTTTAGATGCATGTTGCAATTATTGTGTAATAAAAGCTTTTCCTGTTCTGTTTTTGTTTTTTTAGAATGCTCCACGATGTCCAACACCACTTGTGAAACTTGTCTGAAGAATGTTTCGGTAAGAACAATGCAGTGCCATCTGGCTGGGACAGTATATGGCAGGGGTGGGCAAATGAATATAGATTTCAGGAGCCAGGAGGATGTTTTAGGAGCCAACTCCATGGACAACAACTAGAGAGAACCTCAAAAGTAGGTACCAACTGTGAACTTAAAGAAGCATTGCCTACTTGGCTCCTGGGATTTGTCCAGCCCTGGTACATGGTATAGTTGTGTTTGCTTTTCTTCAATAAAAGGAACTGTCTACTTCTTGGTATGAAATCTGTTCTTTCTGAAGCAGTCAGTAGCATTGACACTTCAAGTTTATTTGTTTGAGTAGGAGAGAGGGCCAGGGGCGAGGGAAGTAGCTGGATTTGCTGTGTTTGTGGAGACGCACACAGCTTATTAGCACACGCAGGGGTGACTGCATAGCACTTTATTGACAAAGGAGTCGCTCGTAGGCCTGGTTCACACCTAGGCATTTTTGAGCAGTTGGAAAAGCGCTTTTAAATACCCAACACAAGAAATCCCATGATTTTCTGTGGCCCCTGATCATACCTGAGCAGGAAAATGCCAAACATCCGAAAAGGTGCATGAGCTTCTTTGGGCAGTTAAAAGCATGTTTTACCTCATAGACTCCAATGGAAATGCCCAAAAACATGCGGCAGAAGCATGTTGCACCTTTTCGTGTGCGTTTAAATGCGCATTCATCCATTACGTGTTCATCCATTGCTCGCAATGTTTCATAAGCTACCAGTCAAAACGGGCGTCTTCATGTACGAGCATACAAACATGCATCAAAATGTGCATAAACGTGCAAATAACCATTGTAAATGATTACATCAGCATATGAAATGGGTTAAAATCCTTTTGACTTCACTATCAGTTTAAATGTGATGGCTGGATTTCTTTTCTTTTTTTTCAGGCTAACAACATTTTCAGCAAGTACAAGACCATACATGTTGCTCTTGCTAGAAATGCAATGTCCTTGTCATGTCCTGTGAATTACACTGAAATCACAAACTTGTCTTCCATCACACCATCTTGTGTAAACTACATATTTCCCTGCCCCTCATGTAATGGGAATGGAGAGGGATACATGTTTGTAGTCTAAAGCAGCCTAGTGTGACAACCAAGGGTCCCTCCATATATTCAGTGGAGTGGGTAAGCTGAGCCACACAGGAACAGGAAGTATTCACAGGTTCACAAGATACACATGGAGAGACCCCCAAAAAAGGGCACCTATTGCAGCCACCACATCTAAGGACTGGTGAGTTGCAATATATTGCAGTTTTGGGGTTTAGATGCACTTTGATGCTGGTGAGGGGCTTCATATATTTCATTTTTGCTTTTGCCCATAACTATACACTAAATATTTAGTTGTAAATTACAATTGCACAGGTTACATATGAAGTATTTAGATCAGGGGTCCTCAAACTGCGGGCCACATCCGGCCCTCCAGGGTCCTTGGCCCGGCCCGTTCGGGTGTCCAGGCTGGGGAGCTGCAGGCCCCTACCTTTACTTGGAGACCCCTGATGTCTCCATAAAGAGGACCTGTCACATCTTTTGCTATCACATATTCGGGTTTCTTAGCCCCCTATGTAATAGCAATAATGTGTGGGGGAAAAAAATAGGAAACAAAATTAAAGATTACATTTTTATTTTTTTAAAGTTACACATAAAGTCCCCACCCATACATACACGCATGCAAACGTGTCGGGTGCGCATACCTGCAAAAACGACGATTGCCCCATTACGCCGCACATGTTACATATCGCCACGAATGTCAGAGTGAGAGCAATAGTTCTAGGGCCATCAATCACTGATACCACTAAACTGATGAGCTGCAAAAGTTTTTAAAGCATCACCTATGGTCAATTTTGGGTATGGTGTTTTTTTGCGAGTGCGCACAATTTTTAAGCTTGACATGTTTGGTGTCTATTTACCTGACGTGACCCCGTCTTATGTTTTACTAAAAATTGGGTGATAATAAATGTTTCCTAACATAATGTAAAAAAAAACTTATTTTTTTTGTTGAAAATTTTCTGTAATTTTCCCGAAATATAGTAAAAAAATAAAACCCGTAGTGGTGATTTTAAACACCACCAAAAGAAAGCTCTATCTGTCCCCAAAAAATGGTATAAGATTAATTTCAGTACAGCGTTGCATGACGGAATAAATGTCAATCAAAGTACAGCAGCGCTAAATACTGAAAAATAGCCTGGACAGGAAGGGGGTATAAACACCTGGCCTTCAAGCAGTTAAAATAGGCCCAGCCGCCCTAAACAACATATAGCAATCAATCAGCCGCCCGCGGGGTCTAGGGAGAGATAGTCATTCCGCCGGCCCCGCTTGGGTGTCAGGGAAGACACACAGGCTGTTCCAGAAGCTTGGCAGCTTCTGTGTTCGGACTGTGCCCTTTCATCTCAGGGCGCATGCCGAGGCAAACCAAATGCCTTGGTTCCTTTTAGAAGCGTAACGCCATTCACACCAGAGCAGCAGCTGCTGGAACGCACAGCAATTGCTCACTAACGTTCCCCCTTTGTTCTGGGAGGGGGCGTGGCGGTGCGGCACCACAGCCACGCCCCCCGTTTTTCAAACTATGATCTGGCCCCCAGCAATGTCTGAGGGACAGTGAACTGGCCCCATGTTTAAAAAGTTTGAGGACCCCTGATTTAGATCAACAGTAATGTGCTATAAACAGTCATGCAGCAGCTATCACACCTCAGCTCTCTCTAACTCAACTTCAGTAGCAACTCCTTTGCAATGCCACAGCTTCTGCAGTAAACAGACATCTGATAACCAGAGGTGTTGGATGCTGATGTCTTCCTGCTGTGCTGTCCTTTGTCCCCCAACCTTGTCTGTCTTCCTGCTGTGCTGTCCTTTGTCCCCCAACCTTGTCTGTCTTCCTGCTGTGCTGTCCTTTGTCCCCCAACCTTGTCTGTCTTCCTGCTGTGCTGTCCTTTGTCCCCCCCCCACCTTGTCTGTCCTCCTGCTGTGCTGTCCTTTGTCCCCCCCACCTTGTCTGTCCTCCTGCTGTGCTGTCCTTTGTCCCCCAACCTTGTCTGTCTCCCTGCTGAGTTATCTCACTCCTCCAACTTCCTGATCCCCAAAACCCTTCGACGCTAATGATCAGATTTGAAGACACATGTTTATGGTTGTGTTGAGTTTGGAATGTTCCACATCTCTCCTTGGAGATATTTATCTGAAGCTTTAACATTGTCACAAGACTATTTTGTTGGCATTGTGTATCTGGAAACTTCAGTAAGTATCTCATACCGTTGAATTGCATCAAGCAGTGAAAACACTTCCTTGAATGACAGGTATAAAAACTGCACTTTATAAATAGTAGCAGAATGGCAGCCAAAGTGTAATTTTTTTTTTTTTTAAAGTTTTGGATAGAGTGGGAAAGGCTCACAATCTCATCTTTTTAATGTTGTCTAAGGGGCTCTCCACGCTTGTCCCTTATTTCATGCAGCAAGCCCCATGCATTTTGTTGCATGAAAATTCCTTTCATGTATGAACCCCATTTTTCCCTATAGGGCTGGTTCACAGCTATGCACTGTAGTTTGATGGGAAAGAAAAACTATACATGCTCATTCACACCTACTCGTGTGTGACCACCTGCTATACAATGCACACGCAACAGTTCAAATCCAGGGTTAGCCTTCATTGAGGGGAAATTTCTGATTAGAAAGCGGCAAGCAAGTCAGTCTCTGTAGGGATTCGGGAACAGATTTAGTTTTAAACTCTTCTGCTCGCTTCCTGTAGAGCAGGGGTGGCCACAATTTTTTTTGTGTTAAGATCTACCTTTTCAAATACTACAGCTACATGAGATCTACCAACGCAAAAAAAACCTCCCTCGCCCTCCTGGCTGTCTCGTCTCGCCTCGCCCCCTCCTGGCTGTCTCGCCCCGCTCTCTCTCCTGGCTGTCTCGCCCCGCTCTCTCTCCTGGCTGTCTCGCCCCGCTCTCTCTCCTGGCTGTCTCGCCCCGCTCTCTCTCCTGGCTGTCTCGCCCCGCTCTCTCTCCTGGCTGTCTCGCCCCACTCTCTCTCCTGGTTCACCTTGCTGTATTTTGCAAACATTGTAGTGCAACAGGCTGTGTAAACTAATATATTCTTTGATGTAATACATAACACTTCAACCACCAGTATCCACCAGAAAGGTGTCAGGGAGCTTGGCTCAGCAGACTCAGGCTAATAGGTAATCATGTGTGCACAGCTAAATAAATATACCAAAATGGAATAAAGGGGCCGCCATTCACACCCTTCGTGATCTACCAGCATCAGCTTTGAGAGCTACTGCTAGATCAGGATCTACCTAATGGGCACCCCTGCTGTAGAGTTTCTGTTACTGCCATGTGTCCTTGCTAGAGTGATTCTGGCCGCTTCCTGTGTTGAAACCTTGTCGGGATCAGACAACAACGACCTGGTCATTTTGTCACGATCAATAGATTTTTATTAAACAGTAAAAGAACTTGACGCAGAAGTACAAAGAGCCACTTATTTAAATAGTGACCTACAATTGTTAATCAAAATATTAATTGCAGAGGAGATGGGAACGTAATCTTCAATAAGCATGCCAAACATCCCAACAGTCCCATCAAGATAACAAACGCTGAACACATTCAGCAGGCTTTCATTGTACATGGCAACTCCATAAAATAGAAGGAAAAGAGTCAAACAAGTAGGAAAGAGAGTGGTGAAGGGTGGGGGTAGTAAGAGAGAGGGTACAGGATAGGGATGCACCCATACCGTTTTTCTGCCATACTCGCCGAGTACTGGTGCCGTGTGCCCCGATTATCAGGAAGTCGGGTGGCAGATCATGACCCACTGCCCGGCTTCCTTATTGCCTGGGAAGCCGATGTTCTTTTCGAAAGAGCTGCCGAGGCTTCCTGAGGTGCCGTCCAGCTTTCTGATTGGTCAGGAAGCTAGGCTGCCTAGCAACAAGTGAGGCCAGCTTCCTAGCCAATCAGGAAGCCGGGAGGCACGTCATGACCGAGCTTCCTGATTAGCTAGGAAGCCAGCTTCACTTGTTGCAGGACAGCCTGGCTTCCTGACCAATCGGGAACCTGGGAGGAAGGTTGTTACAGGCCTACCGGCTTCCTGATTGGTTAGGAAGCCAAGCTGCCTAGCAACAAGTGAAGCCGGCTTCCTAGCCAATCAGAAAGCCGGGCGGTGGGTCATAACCCACCGCCCGGCTTCCTGGTTGGAAAGGAAGCCCGCTCCATGCTCACTCAGTAGTGCCTATCAGAGGGAGACATCCCTCTGACGGAGTTCCGGTATCTGAGCATTTGCCCAAATACTTGGTATTGGCATCTATACTAGTATCTGTGCATCCCTACTACAGGAACACAGGCCACCCCCCCCCCACTTTTCCATAAGTAAGGAAGTCACAATGAGGTAAAGCTTTCTGGTAAAAGTATGGAGCGGGCGTATTGAATTGACAAGGTCCAGAGAGCTAGAAATTTCTTGTGGGTATACGTGTACATTTTTCATTTATAAAGAATGAATCAATATTCTGCTTGACTTGCACAAATTGTGTATTTTTTTGTCTTCTAAGCAAAATCTTTTTTTTTTTCCTAATTCTTAAACACTCTGTAAAAAAAGTCATAACCTAGTACACAGCCACAGCTTTGTAAACTTTTGTGATACCTTTAATCATATCAATGCGTCACAGCTTGATTTTTCCATTTGATTTCTTCAAAGAATGCATAATGTCAATCCAACATTGCTGTGTTTTCTTTCTTTTTACACATCCGTGCTTATTTCAGACTTGGCTTCTCATCAGATTAATGGGCAATTGCCGATTGCAAATCAATATTGTACCCACATAGAGAGGGTGAATCTTTCTTGGGGACACATGGACAGCTGTAATATGTCAAAAGGGTTCTAACCCTTCCATTCCTATATCTATCCAACCCCTAAACATTGTGCTTTGGGTATACTTTCCCAGTGCACAGCATTCCTGGTGTGTGGGAAATAGTTGGATAACGTAACATTGAAGCTTTGATAACGTGATTAATGTAATAAAAGATTAATGCTGGAAGTTTATTTGCATATGTTTAGAATTCCATTTTGTGTAACCAGTTCTGTTTCAGTTGGATTTAGCACAGTGTTTGTAATCTGACAATGTAATTCCATTATGTTGAGATAAACCCATAGAACATTATGTAATGGTCCCACGTGTTAGCATTTGACCTCAGATGTTAATATGCTCTTTAGCATGTATTTTTTCCTCCCCTTCCTAGAGCTTTACATTCTTTAACACTTCTTATCTGATGATCAGGGTTTGGATTCCTGCACTTCATTTGCACTCATTTTATATAATGACTTATTAGCACTTTTACAAAGCGCTTTAAACCATTCAGATACTAGTCAGGGGAGCCTGTAATTTAAAGGAGAACTATGAGGTGAGTGTTTTTCACTCACCTCATAGTTCTAGCCGACCTGTGACAATGAGACTCACAGGTCGGCTCAGTAGATCGGGAGGTGAGCGAACACATACCGGGTTCGCTCACCTCTCGATCCTGCCACGGCTCTCTGCCGTGACAGGGGGAGGGGCTGGATTCCCCTCTCCCCGCTCCGATCTGCCAGCGCTGACTGGCGGAACGGACGGAGGAGGGGGCGTGTACAGCTGGCTCTGCCTCCTAGATAGGCACAGCCAGCTGTCACTCACGCAGCTGGGCGGATCCCGTCGTCTAAGTCGGGATCCGCTCCGGCTGCGGCGTCTCAGTATACCGTGAGCTGTAGCTCGCGGTATACTGAGCTTAGGGTAACGGAGGACGCTAGTTTGTGTCCTCCCGTTACCCTAAGGAGAACTATGGGGAAAAACACTGAGCCCGTAGTTCTCCTTTAAAGCTGAACAGTAGCAGACAAAATGCATTACAAAATGGAACTGATGAAAAACCTGCATAGCCAGAAAGATGCACGCCACAAAAACATTCTGCTATATCAATTACAATTATTTATATAGCGCCAACATATTCAACATCGCTGTGCAATCGGTCAGACAAGACAAGTAAGACACGAGCATCATTGACATACAGAAACAGTAGGTGAGGAGGACCCTGCCCATATCCTGTCTTTCATGTAACACAATTGTGTTTGCTTGCTCCTATGACTCCATACGCTGCCTCCATTGTAGCTTCCCCCACCTTCCTTGATGTCAAGCCTGCAGATGCAGATCTTTTATTTCATACTGAATATAGTCCAGATATTATTGTGCAGCTCATATTCGGTGTTCTGGTATCCTAAATCTGTCAGTGTACTTAGACTGTAGTGACTAAGCTTTCTGGATGGTCAGTTCAACCCCCACCCTGTGTTGTAATATATAAATCTAATTCTCCTGTAAAATGAATAGTCATTTCCATGGCAGAGCTAGGTCATGCTGTGATCAGAACCTGTACACCACCATTACTGGAGAACATTGCTCCCTGGTTCTCTCCTATTTCCTGTGTGCGGTTTTCCATGTTTCTGTAGAATGACCTCCCCAGGGACCTTTCTCATTGTATACATTTTGTATTCTGTGTATTATGTAGATGGACAGTGGTTAGCAGATATCCATTCACTAATGATATCCGTATCTGTTCAGAACTCTGTCCAGATGATGCGCATGCATGGTGAGGTCTGTTAGAACCGGTGTGTAAAAACATGCCAATATTCATCAATGTGTCTAAGGCCTCATTCACACAGCGTTAAGTTGGCCCGTGCACGGCCGTAGCGGGCCGTTCCCGGGAGGGACAGGTGCTGCATGGGATTGAGAGCAACAGCCTGTTCTTCCCTATGGGAGGATGCGGCCGTACGCTGTCATGCGCTCATCCGAGCGTATCCGGGTGTCTGTGTTCGGACGTAGACAGGATCGTCCTGTCTACGTCCAAGTACAGACACCCGGATACGCTTGGGTGTACGTACGACCGAATCCTCATATAGGGAAGAACAGGCTGCTACACACAACACCTGTCCCTCCCGGGAACTGCCCAATACGGCCGTGCATGCCGCAAGAATGTGTACAGCCCGACTGTATGCTGTGTGAATGAGGTCTAAAACTGGCCATGTAAGCATTCGTCTGTAGTTATTTGCCCGAACATTTGAACTTCCCATTATTTTATTTGAAAGCCCTTAAATATTTCATCCAGATCTGCAATTTTGAATGGAATCCTGGATTCACATTACAATCTGTACAATTGTTGCCTGAACACAAATCCCATTCACGTTCAGATAAGATAATGGAGAAGTTTCTCATTCTGCTCCTTTGATTTTCTTGTTGCTGCAGTTGGAAAAACAAACGTTGATTAGATCCCCATTAACCAATAGATAATGGAACGAACTTTCCATAAATGAGAATATTTGACTGGAGTTTTACTGGTATATGGATAGATTTATATCACACCATAGTGTTGTGTTAAACACCCAGCACTCCAAGCATGCTTTGGCATTCCTTGAAATGGCACCCCAACACACCTCCCAACAGCATTGGTTGCTTACACTATTTTTTTTCACTGCAATGCACGGTGTGCTAGTACTGTGTGTTGGGTAACGCACCTAGGGCACAGTAACACGCCCTGGGTGCACTCTGTGAAGGTGTGTGTGTTAATCACACAGTAGCATGCGATTAATGCAAGGCTGTGCTGTGATTGGGCCCTAAACCTTTACTTAATTTCCACAATATATTTCCAAAGTGCATTACAGGTGCAGTTGATGTATTTTTGGAGCACTTTTTGATCCATTTTCCATAAAATTGGGTGAGATGGGATCACCTACACTGACCACACAGAATAGGTTGATAGCATATTGGGAACATACATCTGCATCCTCCTACATCAGTCTGTAAAGTTGGCAAAAGCCCTCTGGTTGTGGTGCAACTACAAATCCCATTAGGTATTGCAAGACTGGACTGCTCCCAGAGGAATGATGGGATTTGTAGTTTCACCACAGCTGGCGGGCCAGCGTTTGCCTATCCCTGGTGTTGAAGGTCAATTGGCATACTTCTGTGATGATGACCTTTAGTTTCTTTTGACCGGAGTACTCTAAAAATGAGTAACATTGGTTTGATGGCCATTTGGGACTAAAACAATTTCAAGGTGTTCATCAGTCATGCTTCTTTTTTAATTTTGTTTTTTATTTTTTTATTTGATTTAAAGCTTGCCGTTCATGCCTGTTTGTTGTTGTGTGATGAGGTGTAAATCACTTATTTTTTTCCCCACTTTCAGTGTCTGTGGTGTCACACTAACGGCAGATGTCTAGATTATCCTGCAAAAAACATCCTGCCTCCCTCATCACTGTGTAAACTGAGCGATGCCCGCTGGGGAATATGCTGGTGTGAGTAAATATTTACTTTCCACGTGTGTTCACGTGTCCATTTTTTTTTTTTTTTGTAGGTTTGACGCAAGTTTTTGCCATGGCTTTCTAATAACAGAGTGCACCAGTGAAGTAGAGCGTGCATTCTGGTATGTTTGCAGATTGTGTACCACGCAGGGCAGGAGTTGGTAGAACAAGATGCTTTATATTTAGACCAATGCATCTTTATGTTCAGGACTAGTCTCTGAATATTTTGGGGACCCTGCATACCTGGTGCTGCCAATGTGTCCCCTAACACTTTTTTTTTATTCCCCTACCTAAATCATCCTAAAAATGCCCAGGACATAATCTTTGACAGGACGGGTAAAATGCTGCACTTTGGAGCATGGAGTTATTTGCCATGTGCACTGTACGCTTCGATTAGTCCACTGCACAATAGCTTGGGCAAAGTGAAAGATGTGCTGCTCATTTACATTACTAATGTTGAAAGGCAGTGCAGTAGATTGCTGATGTAACAGAGTCAAGTCAATAACGAAACATGGTATGCTTTTTAATAACATAAAAAAATGCAAAGAGAGGAGCGCTACAGCCTAACACAATTCTTGATGATGGGGATGGAATATCCAATCACTGTGTTGGGTTGTAGTGTTCCTTTTCTTTGCATTTTTTTTTTTTTTTTCTTTT
>NW_017309142.1:30623-49002 GCF_000935625.1 Nanorana parkeri | reverse complement strand
TAGTTTTTCTTTTCTTTTCATTTTTTTTTTTTTTTTCTTTTGTACTATACAGGATACGTCTGCCTGTTCCAGGAGCTTGCACACCTACCACCACCACGCCCATATTCCACCATCCACTTTATTATTCCTGGGTAGTGCACTTGACAGATCTCCATTCTTCTTGCTATTTTAATAACCTGCCTGCTTAATGGAGCATTTTCACTTTTTTACACTTTTTTTTAAATCTCTATGAAGACAATTTTAATTTTCTCCAATGTACTGTTGCATAGCTACGTTAAAGACCGAGGTCTACTTAACGTTCCATTTACCAGGGCCCCAATTTGTAGTCCTAAACATAAATCTGTAAAGCAGGAAGATAGTTAGTACTTGGGTCTCCTGGTGATGAAGATTTAGTGTATTTTTGGAAGTTTCCGATTTAAGAGCTAGTTCACACCAGCCACAGTGCGTTCCAGCCCGATTGGGGCCGGAAGCCACTGGATCACCTTGCGGCCGGCTCACTTTGTTGTGGGGCAGGAGGGGGCGTGGCGGTGCATTGAACTCAATGGCACCGCAGCCACACCCTCCGGCCGCTGTGTGGTCGGCCGCACAGAAACGTTGTGGCACATCAATACCTACATTCCGGTCAGAAAAATAGTGCTTGCAGCATTTTTTGACTAGGCTGCAGGCATTGATGTGCCACACGTTCCCGTGCGGCCCCCTCCCGCCCCACAACAAAGAGAGCCGGCCGCAATGCGATCCAGTGCATTCCGGCCCCAATCGGGCTGGAGCGCACTGTCTGCTGTGAACTAGCCCTTAAAATATGCCTAGATATTTTTACCCTGTTGGCATCTTTGCACCAGCAGATTAGCCTGTGGAAGATCTAGGTGCAATAGTGGAAGATCTAGGTGCAATAGGCGTATCTGTTATTTATCACTTTAGGACATTACTGTGACCGGATACTCTAACCTCTTTATTGTGGCCATATACAAAAGAGCAGGGATTCATAGTAAAGATGCTGTAATGATACTTTTTATCCCCCGCCTCTGTGTAAAGTATAAATTGAGATCCAGACTTTCACAGCTCACTCCTTTATTTCAAACCACCATCTGCAAAGGAGACGCTCTTGATTGGCAGCTTTTATCTCTGTCTCTGCACATTCTGCAGGTGATAATTATTAAAAAAATTAAACCTAGTAGGGGTAGATGAATTAATGTGGAATTCAGGAGCCAGTTCCATTGACGGAGAAACCCTCAAAAGTTAGGCACCAGCTGTATTTGCAAGGGGCATTTGCTACGTGGCTCCTGAGATGTGTCCTGCCCTGCGTTAGCTTGAACCTTCTAAATGGATGGCTTAAACAAAGTGCACAGGTCCCATACTGTAATAACTTTTACATAGTCTTTGCGAGGCCCGTGTGAGCTCTGGAACCGAGTCTGGGTTTTTATACCAGTGTTAATTTTTCTGGGACCTAAAATGTGTTCTTGGTCTCGCCCCATCCAGTAATATCGCGTACGATTATCGTACGATAATCGTGCAGTGTATGGGCACCTTTAGTCGCCTCCTTGGATAAGGCCAAGCTTGGCTTTAGCCACTGAAATAAAGACATGTGTAGTAGTGTGCCAGATTTCTGTGCTGCTCGTGGCAATTTCTAATATAGTAGCAGGAGGTTCCGGCATTTCATGCCCGCAATCTTGGCAGGTTTTCCTTTAATTGCAGTTAAGAAAGGTAAGCTTACTGACCTAGGTCTGCTAGCAGTGCCTGTCTGATAAAATAAATATATTGGTCTTCTGGTAGGTAAGATTGTTCACATTTATTTAGCTGTTTGCCGGAGTTCAGCTTTAAAGTTTTTCTCATCAGTTAGTTTCCACATGTTTTGTTTTTCTCTTTAGATTAGTAGTCTTGGCATTGACTGTGACCAGTTATAAACTTATTAAATTTTTCTTTGGATCTGGTTTATACAACCTCAGGTTGCACAAAATGAATAAATTATCTTTCTTGTTAGAAAAGTTATTTGAGCCCTTTGGCTAATAGTCATGTGCTCCCGTATGACTTGGTCCAGTTTTTGAATACAGAAAGCAGTATAATATTAAGAGGCATTAAAGGATATTTTGCATATATCTATGGCTAGCAAGCAGATGTATGCAAAAGCATAAAGAAAGTTACCAAAAAGGTAATAATGTACCTGTGTCTCCGCCGCTCGCTTCCATCTGAAGATCTTCCACATTGATTCGTCCACCCCTCACCTACCAACATAACATTGGAGGAGAAGGTGAGGGTACCCAAAGAAAACCCCAATAAAAGTTTGTGAGAACTTAAAGTTGTGTCCACAATGGAAATTGAACACGGGACCCCCAGCACAGCAAAGGAAGAAACTTTGCTGCTCTGCCGCCCATATGGGATTGTTTTTGCCTGAAAATAAGTCAATAAATCAATGTAGGAAATGTGCACCAGACCAAGAAGATGTTTCCTCTTTCTGCATCCTTCCTCTTCCCTTTCACGTTAGTGCATGTAGTTTGTTGTGGCAAGGGCAATGGGATGTGAGCATTGCGTTTAAACATTGTTAATCCAACACTCCACTCCTGTTACAGAGCTCTGAACATCATTTTATCCCTTCGCAGTTGCACTCGAGTTTTTACATTCATTCCCTTAAAGGAGAACTATGGGGAGTGATTTTTCACTCAACCTCCTAGTTCGAGCCGACGTGTGACAATGAAACTGTCACACGTCAGCTCAATAGATCGGGAAGCGAGAACACATACCGTCACTCGCTCATGTTCCGATCATCTCCCTGCAGAGTGGTGACTGTCAGTGGGAGGGGGCAGGCACAGCTGGCTCTGCTTCTATATAGGCAGTCATAGCTGCAGCGATCTCGGTAAACAGTGAGCTATAGTCCGCTATCTAATAAGCTTTGGGTCACGGGAGGAGGTTAGTATATGTCCTCCTGTGACCCCTAAGAGAACTATGGGATAAAAAGGTTACCACATGGTTCTCTTCTAAACAGTCAAGTTGCACTTACAGTGATATACTTCTTTTAAGTTTTAACTGCAAAATGCTGCAGCGAGGGTTGATGTGGATCAGGGCATGGCTGTGAGATTATATGTATGGGGTTCCTTGTCTTCAGAAATGTACAAAAGTGTTCTTGTTTTCCAGTGGATTTTGAAGCTCTGATCATCGCCATATCCGTGGTTGGAGGCATCATTATTTTGTCTGTGGTGATTTGCTGTTGCTGCTGTTGTCGGAAAAAGAAGAACAGAAAGTAAGTAGTCCGATCATGCTTTGTGTTTCTGCAAATGTTCAGACCATGTTTTTTTGTTTTGCAGAACTGAATGCAGTTAGGAATGATTTATGGCTCTATTGTTTCTACTGCCTGACTGACTTTCAGAGGCGTTACCTTGTAGACCTTAAAGTGTATTCCCACTTGCACAGCCATATTGGGATATTTTATATTGGGACATGTTCCCATTCACATAGTATATTAAGATTAAAAAAAATGCTTCTTGCATTTTAAATTGCTTCCACTTGGGTTCGTTTCTTGACTTTTTAAAGTTTTTTCAAATTTTGACCTGCTTCTCCTTCGTTATAATGTTTAGGAGGGGCTCTGAGGGGTTAAGATTACAACCCTGGCTTCTGCATTCAAGTGTTAGGGCTTGTTCACACCATGTCCAGACCAGAACAGTTTGTTCACGGGCCAAAAAGCATCCCAATGTATCCTTATAGTATTTCTGGGCTCTGTTCACACCAGCACAGTCCATTCTGGTCCAGACAAAAAAAAAATATATATATATACTGCTGGTCTCATTTTTCTGGTCTGGAAACGTATCAAAAATGCACTTGACTTTAAGCAAAAATAAAAAACCAGCACCAGAACGTGGTAAAAATGCACTGCACTGTGTGTGCAGATCTGCTCTAGACCTGGTATGAACATTGCCTCAATGAGAAAAACACAAGCCCACAATTTCAGTCTTAAGTCTTTCTATAAGGACAGATCACTGTGAAGGTGCTTAGAAAAACCTGGAATCGCCCATGTTGCCTGCTGCAACGAAACATTAAAATAGTAAGGCATATTTTTAAACTTTGTTTTTTTTGGGTATGCTGTGTGAATAGGAACACATCATTTTCTAAAATTTGACTGTAAAAGGGGAAATACACTTTTAAATTGGCAAAAATTGTTGAAGCTTTAAGCAAGTGTTTACATTGATTGTGACCATCTCTGGGTTCAGTTCTTTACTTTTCTGACCACATGTCATGTTCTACTCTATATTCTGGTTCTAACATGAAATATGGTCAGATGTCAACACACGGCACTTACCTGAATTGTGGGATTCAGTCCCCCCTCCCCCGCAGGCTGCTGTGAATTTTTGAATTATTCATAGCTGTGTGTGGCTCTTCCCATACAGCCGTATCATCCATTCACACAGGATCTGTGGCTGGAGAAATGACAAGTCCTATTAGCCACTGCAGCAGAGGGACTTGTTCTCAGTGGAGTACTGGTACAGTAGGCTAGAGTAACAGTAAGGCAACCAGCATCCGTAATGTCAGCCCCCATATTTCTCTAATCACATATTTCTTTAAAGGAGAACTATGGGGTCAGGGCTTTTCCCCATAGTTCTCCTAAGGGTAACGGGAGGACACAAACTAGCGTTCTCCCGTCACCCTCAGCTCAGTATGTAGCTCGCCGTATACTGAGACGCTGCACCCGGGACTGATCCCAACATTACTGTCGAGATCCACCCAGCTGCAGGATTGACAGCTGGCTCTGCCTATCTAGATGCAGAGCCAGCTGTGCCCTCCCCCGTCCGTTCCCCGACTCGGCACTGGAGGAGCGGGGAGGGGGGAATCCCTGTGGGCAGCCGTGACTGACAGTCATGGCTCTCTGCAGGGGGATGATCGAGAAGTGAGCGAGCGACGCTATGTGTTTGCTCACTTCCCGATCTATTGAGCCAACCTCTGACAGTTTCATTGTCACACATCGGCTAGAAATATATAAGGAGGAGTTATTTTCACTCGCCTCATTTCTCCTTTTTAAAGCACCCTTCAGCTTCCCAATACAAATAGCATATTTCAGGCTGGTGCTTTTAACAAGCTGCTAGCAGGCTTTTGTAGACCTTCATAAAGCATCAAATCAAAGCCATCACTCCTGTGTGGTTAGGGCTCTTGGAATGGAGCTGAAGGTGCTTTAGAGTGACAGTATTGCTATTTCTATATTTTCAAACAGAGCTTGCTGTGAAGGAAGCATTATTTGCTTGTCGCCCTGTCTGCACTGCTGAACTCCCCTGGATTGAAGACAGAAGTGCATTCTGGTGAGGGACCAGGAATCTGAGACGCCCAGAAAGCAAGCCTTTCTCTTCCAAGCAGTGTAGACTATGGGACAGGCAAGGATTGCTTTGCGTTGAGCTCTCTTCACATTTTAAAACTAGTGTCAGGCACTTTAAAGGAAACTTATTCCAAGCTTTGTAAGTCGCTCAGTGGAACTTCAACTGAGCCCAGTGCTTTTTTTTTAATATTCAATTTTTATTAAAGTATATATTTTTTTATAAGCAAATCAGTTACATTTTTTACAAGACAAATACATTTCAAACAAAACAAGTACATTTCAGGTGCAGCCCGCCATTAATAGGCAGACGCAGTTCTCTGCCTTCGGGGAAAAGGGGGAATAGTATCCGTACAATAACCCATTCTATCCTTCCAATGTTGCCCTCCTACAAGCGACTACCTCTACAGACTCTACGGTTCCCATTAGACAGTTCATAGGTCAGCTATATTTACACCTTATGGTTTTTTCAAAACGAGCCCAGTTATAGTAATTAAATAATTAGTTCACCGGTCAGCTGTGTATATATGGGCATAGCTTTAAAGGCAACCCAGGGAGACCAGATGGTTTTAAACACAATCGTACGTTCTTGTCTCACCGCGGTAAGTTCCTCCATCAGACATAGATAGTCCACTTTATGTATCCATTCCCCAATTGGAGGCACCACAGGGGTGTTCCAATATTTAGGAATGAGGAACTTAGCAGCATTCAATAAGTGTGGCGTCAGGGATTTCCTATACCTTACAGGCGATATATCCGACGTGTAATAAACATGCCCAAGGATCAGTAAGGGGGGGTTGCCCCGTTATAGATGCAATAAGAGTGGTAACTTGCAACCAGAAAGGTTTCACCTTAGGACAAAACCACCATATGTGTCCGTGGGTGCCTACGAGTCCACAACCCCTCCAACATTCTGGGGAATGTATTGGATGCATCGCGTGCAGGCGATCCGGTGTATAGTACCACCTCGCCAGTAGTTTATATGAGGCCTCTACTACATATGTACTAATGGAGGAGGAGAAATTGAGGATGAGCAATCGTTTTTTCTGAGGACCTGTCAAAGTAATACCCAGGTCTGCCTCCCAGTGTATTAAGTATGACGGAGCTTGGTTTACCCGGGATGAAAGCAAAATTTTGTATACTTGCGACAAGCCATGAGATGGGGAGTCAGGTTGTGACAATAGATTCTCCAGCCTGTGTAGGTTTTTGAGAGATCTAAGCAGTTTAGGAAGAGAGGAGACAAAGTGGAGTAGCTGGCGATACCGCCATTCGTCAAGGGGTCGGACACCAAACTTATTTTGTATTTGTAGCGGTGTTACAAGACCCGACTCTTGCGTAACCTCATATAACCTAAAAAGCTTAGTATCGGTCCAGTGGCGAAAGCCACTGTCCATGCAGCCTGGTGGATAAAATGAGTGACCCAGCATTGGCAGTAGAGTGGAATTGTAAGGACCTACTAGCTGGGAATATATTTTAGACCAAATAGTCAGGGTGGACTTAGTCGGGGGGAGGTGGAATTCCGGAGCTCTCTATACTCCGGTGGTATCCAACATATCGTCGACAAAGGTTGGCCAGCCAAGGAGATTTCCAGGTCAACCCACCGTTTACTCCCCTTCTGATATGTCCAGTCCAAGACTCTATTAAGGGCAGCTGCGTAGTAATACAAGGTGAAGTCTGGGAGGGCTAGGCCTCCCTCCCGTTTGGTCCTAGTGAGGGTCTGGCGAGCTATCCTAGCTTTGGAACGATTCCATATATACTTGTCTACCACTCTACGTAGGGTCTAGAGGTAACATTCTGGTAGAGAGATAGGCACTGTTTGTAGCAGATATAGCACCCTCGGAAGTATGTTCATTTTAATGCCGTTGATCCTGCCTTTCAGAGTAAGATAGGGACGATCATTATTCCATCTAGAGAGATCCGTCTTTATACTGTTCAATATAGGAATATAGTTACAGTGCATCAAATCTGAAAATTTAAAAGTCAAAAATATTCCTAAATATTTCGGCTTACGAGTTTTCCACAAAAACGGCAGGGTGTCTCGTATCTGTTGGCATTCCCTTTGCCGAGGTTGTGAGGTTTAATAGTTCAGATTTATGTAAATTTATTTTAAAGTTCGAAACTAATCCGTATTGTTCAAATTCCTTGAGGAGGTTAGGAAAAGTAATTCTAGGCTGTCTCACGAAAAAAAGAATGTCGTCGGCATAAGCCGCTATTTTATGTTCATACCCTTGTACTTCAACACCTCTAATGTTTATGTTATTTCTGATAGAGATGAGCAGGGGTTCCAGAGTAAGTGCAAATAAAAGGGGTGATAAAGGGCAATCCTGACGAGTGCCATTGTGGAGTTCAAAGGCATAAGATAGAGTACCGTTAACCTTAATTTGTGCCGTGGGTTTGTGATAGAGGGTTTTAATAAAGTGTAACATTCTAGGGCCAAGTCCAATATGTTCAAGCGTGGTTATTAAAAAGTCCCAATCGACTCTGTCAAACGCCTTTTCCGCGTCGGTAGATAGAATCATGGCCGGAAGGGTTGATGTGGAAGCGTGATTAATCAGTCAGTGCTCGCTGCGTATTATCCCTAGCCTCTCTTCCCGGAATGAATCCAGTCTGGTCAGCTGAAATAAGATGAGGTAGTAATGGCGCCAGGCGATTGGCTAGTATTTTGGCGTACAATTTAATGTCGGTATTTAATAAAGAAATAGGCCTGTAGGTACTGCACACAGCTGGATCCCTTCCGGGTTTAGGGAAGACTGAGATATAAGTGTGTAAAGTAGCTAGTTCTGGTGGTTTACCTGTGGAAAAAGTATTTAAATATGTACATAATTGTGGTTTTAGCAAAGATTGAAAAGTTTTATAGTATTTTAGTGGGAACCCATCCGGACCAGGACTTTTTCCGGACGGGGAAGTGGCTATAGCCTTACTGAGTTCTAATTCAGATATTGGGGTTTCCAGCGACATCAAGGTCGTCTGATCTATTTGGGGAAAAGAAAGATTGGTCAAATAGGAGCGAATCAGGTCTTTGTCGTTTTATTAAGCTGTTCAGAGGGGTCCGGTCGAACATTGTACAGTTTAGCGTAAAATTCCCTAAACGTTTGGGCTATCTCCTTCGTAGAGAATGTAATGTTATCCTTCGCATTCTTTATTTTAGGGATGAAGCCCATGTTTTGATGAACCCGTAAGAGGCGAGCCAGTCGTCTACCGGGCTTACTTCCGAATTCATAGGATTGTTGGGAAAGGTACTTCAAGGATCTAGAGTACTTAGATTGAAGAACCTTACGTAACTCCTCCCGGGCTTTAGAGAGCTCCGGGAGGAGAGCATCTGCCAGCGACCGTTTATGTGCTTGCTCTAGAGTAGTTATCTTCTGAGTCAGCTTGTTAATTTTATGAGTACGTTCCTTTTTTTTTACGTGAGCCGTGAGCTATAAATTTCCCCCGAATCGTTGCCTTATGAGCTTCCCAAAGAATCCCAGGGGAAATATCTTCCGTCTCGTTCTCGCGAAAATATCATGTGAGGTCGTCTAGTACAGCTGACTCAACTATAGGATCAGCTAGCAGCTGTTCGTTTAATCTCCACATATATGGAGATCTGTGTTCTCCTGGTCTCTCCAGTCGGGCCGATATAGGGGCGTGATCTGACATTGTGGCCGTGTGGATTTTAGTGTCAATAAGAAGGTCCAAGTGTCTGTGTTCCATAAAAATATAGTCTATACGGGAGTACATATTATGCACCGTTGAGTATACCGTATAATCTTTTTCGTGTGGGTGTAATATTCGCCAGGTGTCCATGAGCTGGAGTTTATGAAAGTGTGACTTAAGATTAGTGATTTGTCTATGTGCCATATGTGAACGGCCCGATGAAGAGTCTAACGACGGGTCCATATGGACATTCAAGTCCCCTGCAAGTATCGTTATACCCGCTTGGAATTCCGTAAGGGAGTTTAAGGTATGATTTAAAAATGATGTCTGAGATTGATTTGGACCATAAATATTCACAAGAGTGTATATCTGCTGCCCTATCTTCCCCCGTAGGAACAAGAATCTCCTGGCTGAATCTGTTTTCCTTTCAAGGAGGCTGAATGGGAGGCGTCTGTGCAACCCAATGGCCATGCCATTACGCTTACTAGATGGAGAGGTATTGTAGTACCACGTAGGGTATTGCTGAGAATGTAGTTTAACATGGGAAGTGTGTGCAATGTGTGTTTCTTGAAGAAATACTATGTCCCCGCCTAATGCTACCAGTTCCCTATAAAGGGCGTGGCGCTTAAAAGGTGTATTAAGACCCCGAACATTATAACTAATTATTCTAACGTCCGCCATCGGGTTGCATTTCTGCTCGTCCCCCAACAGTCTCCTTTAAGGATCTTCACACGGATAGGGCAAACAAGGAAGGTAGGGAAAAGGTCGGGGTAACATACATAGGGAGCTGATAATAGGTGAAAAAAGGAAGAAAGTGACATAAAATTAAGAAAAAAAAAAAGGATCGAGGAAGAGGTCCCCAGTCCTGTTCCTCAGTGTCAAAGAACAGAAACACTGAGGCTTAACATTACCAAAACGGGTTCTCTTGGAACCATATACACCTTTTACGGGGTACATGACGTGGGCAAAAGAGGCACTACCAGGGAAGTCTAAGCACTTATTCACTTCCACTGTTGCCCCTGTCAGCACGCACCCGCATTATTCGTATCGTTAGTATTGCATTAACATTACTTATATATAAGCAAATATATTCACCAACGTCTTAATATTAGTACATCCTATTTTCGGCCAGATGAAAAGAAGGCCATTATGACTCAGAAAAAACATGGGAAAAAAACACAACATACAAATTCCTCGGCCATATTCAACAATTTTAACCATTACACAAATCTTTTAACAGAGAGGCCGTACTTTAGGTAGATTAGAAAGAGAGGCTTATATCGTCTTTCAAACATTATGTCGGGTAGACAAGGGGGTTGTCTCCACCGACTGGATAGTGCCCAGTGACCTCCATTGTTGGTCCAACAATAATGGAAGGGTGGGCAAAGAGTCGCCCCATCCTGGTAATTTCGGTATGGTGATGCACAGAGATTCACAGAATGCCTCTAAGTCCTCAGGGAAGCGAAGAACTGACGTCTTGCCTTGCCTTCTGGCAATTTAGACAGAAGCTCCAACAGTGGGCGCAGAGCCCTGCGTCTGAAGAGGGTCTCCCTAGCCAGGTCAGAGAAAATTTGTAAGTGGACGCCCTCAAAATCTGTAAGCGGACTCTCCCGAAGCTTCATCATTATAGCTTCCTTATCTGCGTTGTAGTGTAGTCGGCATATCACGTCTCTGGATGTTTCTTGCTGCAGACCCCGTGGGCGAAGTGTTCTATGCGCCCTATCAAACATAAGGGGGGTATCGGGGGCCCTCCCCTGTATGGAATTAAAGATACCCCGTAGTGTAGCCGCCAGGTCACAGTCAGAGATTGTCTCGGGGAGACCCCTTACCCTCAGGTTATTGCGTCGTCCCCTGTTATCCCTGTCCTCCAGGCGATATGAGAGGTCTCTTTGCGTCTTAGCCGTGAGCTGGAGGTGAGACTGCAGGGCCGTTATGACAGTGGCGTGGCTGTCCAATCGGCTCTCTGTCTCCTCCACTCTGTGTAAGAGGTGCGTGACCTCACCTCTAAGCGACAGGATGTCGGCTTTCAGTGAGTTCTCCAGGGTACCGAGCATGTCTGCCAAATCTTGCTTGGTGGGAAGGGTACGTACCAGGTCGTCCATTGATGTGATGTTTCGGGGCCCCCCGCTCGTCTCCGGTCCCAGGATGAAGGTAGGATGACTCTGGGTCTATTCCTCGAGGTGACGAGTGTGTTGAACGTATGTCCTGCACGCCAGTTTTAGCCGCGTTGTGCGGAGTGGATGAGCCCGACTGCTCTGCCGCAATGTATTTTTTAATGCTGGTAGAGGGTGTTTTAGAGGCGCCCGAGCGTGTAGTTTTCTTGTTAATTTTTCAGTAGGGGTTTAGGGATTCATCTGAGTCCAGGATGTCTGTTTTGCGGGTAGCGTGTTCGGAGCTCACGCTAAGCACATCTGAGCGCCGCCATGTCCAAGACACGCCCCCCTGTATCATTACTCCCGAAGCAGCCTGAGCCCAGTGCTGATAAACGTTAAGCATTTCAAAAAACTATTTCTTCTTGTAATCCAACGGCAAGGAGTGGGGGTAAGGGAGTGTAAGTATCCTATTTAGATTAGGGTCCTGTTTTAATTTGTGGCTGAACAATGGGAAATTATCCAACTACAGAAAGTTGTCTAGGTCATTGGACATCATGTAATCCTGCACACATGTATTACAATACCTACTTTACTTTAGGAAGCCTCATAGACTGGGAAAATTCACCCTAGACTGTAGATGTTCCCCATCAGATCAATTGTTCTCATTGGGGTACCTCCAGTACAATATTTCCATGTTTAAAGAACCACCTTCTTTCTGCAGTACTTCCAACTCCCTAAATCCTGAGTGCTTTACATGCCAATGTTGACACTCTGCAGTAATGAGGGCTAGATCCCCCCCCTAAACTTTCAAGTTGGCCATTAAGACCATTCATAGTGCTGGAGGGAGGAAGACCATCCATGGACACTTTATGGAATTGTCATTATATGCATGCGAGTGCTCCCACTACCCTGGCACATACTTTTAAAGATACTTGTATTTAATTGTTGTAGAAGGTTATAGGTGCATTTTATTATTCAGCCCTTAGTTGGCTATTGATGCTTGTTTAACAATCTGCTCAATTTAGCACAAGATGATCTATGTGTTGATGGGTTAAACATGCAGTTAGAGTGTGAATAAACCACAAGTGAATAATCTGATGATCTTTAAACAGCACCACCTTGGAGACTGAGAAAAGGATGAGAGAAAGCGAAGAGAGAAAGGCTCGCCAAGAAGAAAGGTAAATAAATGTTGTAATTGCTCATGCGGAAGTAACTCTACCGACTGAAGAAATCTGTTACGGGGGTTGCAGTGAGTTTATCAGTCAATGATGACTTGTATGTGTGCCCCAGAAAGAAAGAGCTAAGGACTAGTTAGCAGCTTTGCCTCTAGTCTCCATTCAGCTGGTCTTTCCCCAGTACTGACTAACCATGCCTTGTTCTCCACGGTCTGTGTGGTGGCAGCCACCATGATACAGACAGGGCTTTGCTTCCTGATGTCAGAGTCTCCAGCAAGGAGAACAGCACCAGATATCACTTCATATATTGTGAGACTAGTTGTCAGAGGCAGCAGTGCTTTAGATGAACTCAAACTGTAGCTATATTGAATAGTAATGCCAAACTCCCTATCATGCCGGCTACTTTTCACGAGGAATGTAGACAGTAGTTGTAGTAACAGATGGATAGCACTAGTCAAGTATTCTTCTGTTCAAATCAAAGTATATCTTTTTCTTTTTTCCCCCGCAGGAGGGCTAATATGAAGACACAACATGATGCAATAAGGAAGAAATATGGTAAATTTTGATTCTGCGTGGCTCCGCTATTCCTTGGGTTTAAATAATATTGTCAGTGCCCCAGTCTAGGGGGGAAACGATCAGTTTGCTGTGCTTTTGCCACTGAAAGTAGTGCTGCTATGATGGTCTGTTGGCTCGCTATATTTTATTCTGGCCTCCTGAGGATCTAATCTATTTACAGTTGGCTGTATTTTTTCCTCAATGCTTGCTATGGAGGATGCACCATGTTCAGGCCTATTTCTCCTTTCTGTACATGTTCAACACATTGCAAATGAGAATTTGGGGGATTTTTGTATGGAGATGCAGACATTTGATTCTGTATCCGGTGTTGCCAAATTATGTATGTTCCATAAACAGGATTTCGCCCGGATTCAAGATCTTTTCATTATTAGGTACCTATGTTACCTCCAAGGTTTACTCTCTAAGGTGATGGGCAGATTGGTGTTTCAGCTACTATTGGGTTGGGAAGTTCTGACTGTGTACCTTTCTAGGAGAGGTAAAAGCAGTTGCTGCCTCTCTATCTGGATTTATTGACTAGGGTGTCCATGCTCAGTCCTTCATCAGGCTCTATCAATAGGCCCGATCTCAGAAACAAGTTGCTGGAAGACTGCTCAGGTAAGCCTGCACTTTCCCACACATGGTGCTCTATAATGTATTGCTGGGATTTGTATTCCTCTATACCTGTGATGTTTTGTGATGTATATTAGATCAGCTATAGAGGAATACAAATCCCAGCAATACATTATACATACAGTGTACAATGTATTGCTGGGATTTGTTGTACTCTATAGCTGGTGGTATTCTGCATTGTGCTGTATAATGTACTATTGCTGGGATTTGTTGTACTCTATAGCTGGTGGTATTCTGCATTGTGCTGTATAATGTACTATTGCTGGGATTTGTTGTACTCTATAGCTGGTGGTATTCTGCATTGTGCTGTATAATGTACTATTGCTGGGATTTGTTGTACTCTATAGCTGGTGGTATTCTGCATTGTGCTGTATAATGTACTATTGCTGGGCTTTGTAGTCCTTAATAGGCGATGCCATTCTACATTTAATTGCTGTATAATTTTACACTTTTCATTTCACTATATTGCACACCACACTTTTTTTTTTTTCCTTTTCTTTACTTCCACCGCTCCAAGCTTGCTCCTGTGATGGACTACAATCTCAATACAAACTAGTAGTCCATCACTGGAGCCATTTTTTAAAATGTATTTAATTTTTTTTATCCGATTTAACCGATTAATCGAACTTAATAATCGTCCAACTAATCGATTTTGAAAATAATCGTTAGCTGCAGCTCTATCAGGCTCAGATGACGCGGACCCTGCGAGGCCCCGAAAGTACTTGCTATTGAATGACATTGGTTGCCATTAAAATGGACATTTGCTTAACACTACAGCTTGTGTGGTATTGGGGAATACAGTTTAACAAAGTATTCCCCAATTTGACAGCACCTAGGTCCCCTCCTTTCTTCTAGCCTGCTCATTACAGCCATGTCCTGCTCACTCCTATTTCTGAATGAATGAAATGGTACTATCAGGGTGTGCGGTCTAGGAACAAGTATGTCCATTTTATTGACAACCAATGTCATTGAATAGCAAGTACTTTCGGGGCCTCGCTGGGTCCCCCGTCATCTGAGCCAATGGCCAGTGTGAATGGGGGAATCTAGTGGTGGGGTTTTGTTTCCCATGTTCAGTGCTAGTGGGGTTGAATGAGAAAAAAATGGCCAGTGTTAACTGTACTATGAGGCAAATGTTCTAGTGTGAGATTTGAAATCGAGGTTTTATACCACAATAAAGTGATACAAAATGGCACAGCAAAGACTAGGTATGGGTTTGCTTTAATGATTTGACTGTGTAGGCAACATGCACATTTTTTTTTTTTTTACGATGTGCAAAATTCTTATTCTATTAACTTTTATGTTACAGTTTTCAGGGTTGTATTTTACAGTGTACCGTTTTTTTTTATTTTTTATAAGTCTGGCCCAGTTGTTGGCCCAGTGTAGGGATGTTTGTTCTCCATAGAGCTAGGAAGACTCCTTTCCTACTCATATTCCATACTCCCCCTCCCGCATATATTGCATAGACAGATCTTGTTTTGTTTCCATTTATTCTATGCCGTGATTTACATTGCTGGTGCCTGGTTAGTTGCTGCTTCATAGCTTACACATTGTATATGGAAGGGTGATTGGGGGGGTCACAATGTGACTTTCTGTTCTTGCTACAATGCTGCCAATGTGGTCAATATTCACATCTCGGCGGGCAGTGGGTGCAATAAGATTTTCAGTTGGGTGATTTGTATTTGTTTTGCTGCAATGCAGTTTATAAGAATATACACTAATCTAGAATAATTTAGAGTTGAATTTTTTTATTTTTGCTAGTCAGTACAGATTTGCTTGTAATTATTCTCTGGCTTTTCCGCTATTCCAGCCATCTTCCTTTCATTTTTTTTTTTATTCCCATAGTTGATTTTTAGTATGCTGGCTTGTCCCGGGTCTATTAGATTTGACACAGGACATTGGCACCGACCAGATTGAAATGATGGAAATAAGTGTTTTGTATTTTAAATACAAGGACATTGAATTTCAAGGCATTTCAAGTTTTTCTTTCTTTCTGCTAGTCATGTGTGATTGTGGCCATTGGTTTCTACATGTGCACTCCATGAGCCCAGTCTGCCACCTTGTGGTGAACTTGTAGTATTAAAGTCAGTTCTGTACACAAGGATTCCATTGTTCATTTGTAGACGCTGGCCAGAACTTTGTGTTGCTTATAGCAACCAGTCAGATTGCTTGTGTCATTTTCAACTTTACAGATTGCAGAAATGACAAGTAGAAGCTGATTGGTTTCTATAGACAACGAGCTTCCTGGTTAATACACTTTTCATAAAGACTTTCATAAGTCTTGTTCTCTTTTGGATCCGTTCTGTTAGTTATGTAGTGCTTTCAGTAGCTATGTATATCATTATCTTTGCACTTGCTATCCCCAGCTCTTGTTTAGGGGTGAAGTGTGTGTTTTAAAAGGCTTTCCTTAGAAATGTGGTTGGTTTTGTTCTAACAGATGTAAAATGAGCGTTAATGTTTTAGAAGGTTGTTTTGATGATTGGAAAATTCATAGATTCTTCTTTTGTTTCTCTCTAGGTTTGTTTAAAGATGATAATCCTTATGCGAAGTTCCAGGAATGAGTTTTGGAAGCCTGAGTTACCAACTTCTGTGGACTGTCAAAAAGAGTGATTTTCATACGTACCAATTCTTATTTAATCCTGCTGTCCTTTTAGTAGCCAGCTAACCAGCGCTAGTCCTAAGTCTATATATGAGTGACTAGATGATTCCCTTGTATTACAAAGGTTTGGAATGTGTTTGAAAAATACCAAAGTGCCTGAGAATTTTTTTTTTATTACTCCATCCTTTGACACTTGGGGTGTATTCAATACCAAAGCAAAGCATAATGATATGTGGTAACCCATTGCAGCGGGGTGATCCCTTGGTAGGTTGCTGTGGGTATCTGCATATCATTAATATATGTATAGCTGTACAGTACACAAAGGACATAAGAAGTGCTCTAGATCAAACCTCCTAACACCTTCACACATTTAAAGAACATGATCACATATTGGTTGCATCAACTTATTGAACATGAACAACCATCCTGTATGCACTCATCTGTCATTTGTTCACAACTTGTTAGTTTGTTGGCTGAGGGGAGACACTTGCGGCAATGATTATGCGTAAAAGTGTTTATGTATAGATGTGTGTATTGACACTGCTCTCTCTCCAAAGATCTGATTGATAGGTAGAGTGCAGTATTTCTCTTGCCAATATTTTAGCTACTGGAAGAAAAATGTGAAATTGTATATGTGAAGGTTCTGTTGCTGCCATGCTGATAACTGTGAGTTCACTCTACCAGGGCTAAGATTAATACACATGTGTATATAGATGCAGGTTTGTTTGTTCCTTATTGAAACGCTCCATTCACATATATTATCTTTAAGTTGTAACGTTTTATATAAATATAGTTTGTCTTTACTTGTCACCTTTGCTAGGTAAGTTTGAGTGCAATCTAAAAATGAGTTCAGTACAAAGTGCCCGAGTGTGGAACCTTCTGTATTTCCAGCCTGGCAACCAATCACCTTCTCACTTCCTGGGCAGGTTAGAATATGTAAGGTAGATAATGATTGGATGTCAGTGAGGAAGCGGAGTGTTCCATCAAGACATCGCATACATGAAGCCTAACATTTTAAATGGAATTTCCATTTAAACATTTGGGTGCCTGTATATAGCAACATGGAGAGACTCCCCTTATATAACGGTGAGACCTTCTGCTAACATTTTCTTGACAGACCAAGTACATTATAATAGCTCTTCATCTCTGTAGGTGAGTTGACCCTGGAATAGGGTTTAGGAGAGGGAGTATCCCTCCTGCACGGTTTCTTAAAGCAGAACTCCAGAAAACAACTAAAATCTACATTTAAAATACAGAAATGTCAATTCTACTGCATGTTGTGTTTTTTCTTTTTAAATACTCCAACATTGCATATACAGCACTGCTTCAGTACAGTCAGAACCTCAATACCACAACTTTTCTCCACTTCATACATACAATGCAAAGAGTGGGCTGACATTGGTGTGCTGGCGCTCCTCCAACGTCTCTTTTTTGAGATAGTGACCAAAGGTCATAGCAAGGAGGAGGGGGGGGGGGGGGGTTATAGTGAGAGACCTGGGGGTGCAGGTAGCTGAAGGCACACTTGGAATGCCCTGTACCAACCATAAGCAGAACAGAGCAGTGCCCCAGGTCTGCCTACGAAGTCTGAGCCATCTGGTAACCGTGAGACGTGGTATAACTGATCCACGCATACCATGTGCCACAACTTCTGTCTGTCATAAAGGGAGGCAGTTAGGTCTTCCATCAGCATAGTGTCATTTATTCTGGGAATCTACATCTCCATGGTAGGCGGGTTGTATTGTTTCCACAATTCCAGAATACACACCCAAACAATGTTTTTTATTAGATGAACCACCAGAGGGCTTTAATATAGAAGAGGTTATAATACTTTTTCAATGGTGATGGCGGTCATGTGCCTGTTACCAGTTCAAACGCACATCCGTGACTTTAGATGTCTGACCCTTTCCTCCAAAAGGTATCACACCTCTAACATATACTTGATGACGTGAGAAACATTTTCTGCAGAACCAAAGGTACTCTTTACCCTCTTGGTAAGAATTTTGTAGCCAGCCTCTTGGATGTTATTGAATATGGCGGACTTCTTGGCAAAGAACATTGTGATTTACCTGCTGTGGTGTAAAAGATAGCCTGAAGTCTTTTTCCTATTGGCTAATAAAACTAGGAAAGAGGTTGATCCAAAGGATTACCGATGGTACGCACAATCATAGCGCGAACATTCCTCACCGGGGTTACATCTCTACACAATTTCTCAAATTGAGTTAAGGGCCTAAGAAGTTTGGACTTGTCTCTGTGTGACCTAACAAAATTCTATATTTGCATTGCTCCCCACTATGCTATCGGAGGATCAGTCAGACTTTGTATGCATGACACTGGCACAGCTGCTGTTGGTCTGTCATAAGATGGGTAAGCCATGTTGGGGGGGGGGGGGGGGGGGGACTCGTGGTGC
>NW_017309142.1:10582-30523 GCF_000935625.1 Nanorana parkeri | reverse complement strand
GGGGGGGGGGTGTAACCTGGATTCCCTGGTACTGGCAACATAGGGGAAGGTACAGAAGAGAGACCTGAAGATGGCAAGGCAATGGCAAGGATCCTCATATTGGCCTTAGTGGGTTGGTCCAGGGAGTTATGGAGAATTTGGGGTACATCCAGAGAATTCTTAGTATTAGTCAGACTTGGTTTACATTTACAACTTCCTTTTGCCACCTTAATCCAGTTATACACGGTTAGAATTTTATACGAACATATGTACAAAAATCTACGAATATTTGAAAATGCCATCAGAGACTTTGACGAATGTCCTTTGGAAATTTCATTTGATTTAACATTCAATTTTGGAATGAATGCAGCTTCGCGAACGAAGACCCCATTCACTGTTACATTTCAAGTATTTGTGAGAATTTTATATCCTGCCCTATTTTCCAAAAGGATCATTGATTTGACCCCATTAACTATAAGATGACAAGCAAACATTCTGAAAATCTACTCCTTTTTTTTTGGGGGGGAGGGGATAAAATTCTAACCTCGTATACCCAGACTGAGTTCTCTTACCTGGTCATGTATAGTTTGTAGAGGGGTGGGTGTGTGATTTTCAAAAAGACAATTGGGGATTCTTTGGTATGATAAACCATTTCCACATATATGTATTTTAAACTTTAAATGTAACTTGTTTCTCTGGAGTTTTGCTTTAAGTAGAGATGCTTTTTATATGTTAGTGGAAGACTGTAGTTTACCTTTTTGATTTCACGTCCCTTTATAGAAGCCTTGAGGTTGAGTTTCATGAGGGCGTGCACAGCTCTGACATTCCAGTGCCTTATTGAAAAGTTTCGTATTTAGTGCTGTCCCAGTTTTCTTTACAATAGTATTTTTCATTTGGAAATTACAATTTGCAAACTTTCTACTAAATAAGTCAAATCGATTTTTTACATGTCCCTATAGTGCGATGATTTTATATACTGTATTTCTAGTGCCTTTTTCTTACCAAATAACTAGACGTGCCATTAAATTAGCTTGATCGAATACAGACGAGGGCTGCTTATTGTACACAAATAGCTTACTTGTATTTTTGTTAAACACTTCTTCTGTTATGTTGTACTTTTTGGTTTTTCTTTTTAATTCAATAAAAAGAAAATTTAAGCCTTTTTGTTTTTTCTCCTCATCTGTTTTTATATATAGCACTGACAATTTATGCAGAACTGTTTGTTTAGTCGCAGCACTCACCAGAACAAATCCCTGCACGATGCATGATCCAAGTACATCCTATAATGCAGGCATAGACAAGTCTTTGGCTTGTACTGTGCATAAGTATTTAGCAAGTCTCAACACCTGTTACCCCTTTTTTTTGGAGGGGGGAGGGGTTAGAATAGTGTTTAACGTAATTATGCTTTTGTACAATCTGAAAACAAAAACTGGGCATCCTTAGCACTATGCTGCCTTTTTGGTTTTTAATGAAATCCATGTTTTTATTATATACTCAGCTGCTTGCTTTTTAATAGCAACAGTGCTGTAATGGCCAGAAGTATTTGCCTTTCAGCTAGAAGAGTCGCCATTAGCATGTCATGTCAGCCCTACAACCCTTAAATATAAAAGTGCTGTTACTTTAAGATGCTGTAAATTTACAAACCTAAAAATTATACAATACGTAGTGAATGTCATAACTTATTGGATCAAATATAAATCCAAGCCAAGCAATTCATTCTGCATTCAGTGTAATGTGAGGAAAGTTCATTCAATGCTTCATATAATAAATCCTAATGTTTGTAAAATAATGTCTGTAGCTTCCACATGTGAGTCTCACATACACTATATTGCCAAAAGTATTGGAACGCCGGCCTTTACACGCACATGAACTTTAATGGCATCATCCCAGTCTTAGGCCGTAGGGTTCAATATTGAGTTGGCCCGCCCTTTGCAGCTATAACGGCTTCAACTCTTCTGGGAAGGCATCCACAAGGTTTAGGAGGGTGTCTATGGGAATGTTTGACCATTCTTCCAGAAGCGCATTTGTGAGGTCAGGTACTGATGTTGGACGAGAAGGCCGGGCTCGTAGTCTCCACTCTAATTCATCCCAAAGGTGTTCTATCGGGTTGAGGTCAGGACCCTGTGCCGGCCAGTCAAGTTCCTCCACCCCAAACTCACTCATCCATGTCTTTATGGACTTTGCTTTGTGCACTGGTGCGCAGCCACGTTGGAACAGGAAGCGGCCATCCCCAAACTGTTCCCACAAAGTTGGGAGCATGAAATTGTCCAAAATCTCTTGGTATACTGATGCCTTAAGAGTTCCCTTCACTGGATCTAAGGGGCCAAGCCCAACCCCTGAAAAACAACCCCACACCATAATTATTATTACATAGTATTTATATAGCGCCAATAGTTTGTGCAGCGCTTTACAATATATGGAAGACATTACAGTTACAATACAAGACGGTAAGGAGGGCCCTGCCATCTAAAAGAGGGGGAAATGATACATGAGGTAGCTGTGGGAATGAATTATGTGAGAATGTGAAGGTTCAATGGTTAGGTTATAATTCCCTCGCCACCAAACTTTACACTTGGCATAATGCAGTCAGGCAAGTACCGTTCTCCTGGCAACAGCCAAACCCAGACACGTCCATCGGATTGCCAGACAGAGAAGCGTGATTTTGTCACTCCAGAAAACACGTCTCCACTTCTCTAGAGTCCAGTGGCGGCATGCTTTACACCACGGCATCCGATGCTTTGCATTGCTCATGGTGATGTAAAGCTTGGATGCAGCTGCTTGGCCATGGAAACCCATTCCATGAAGCTCTCCAGCACTGTTGTTGTGCCAATCTGAAGGCCACACAAAGTTTGGAGGTCTGTAGCCATTGACTCTGCAGACACCGCTGCCATTTTACGTGGCCTACCACTTTGTGGCTGAGTTGCTGTTGTTCCCAGTTGCATCCACTTTGTTATAATACCACTAACAGTTGACCGTGGAATATTTAGTAGCAGGGAAATGTCACGGATGGACTTATTGGCACAGGTGGCAACCTATCACGGTACCCCGCTTGAATTCACTGAGCTGAGTGACCCATTCCTTTCACAAATGTTTGTAGAAGCGTCTGCATGCCAAGGTGCTTGCTGTTATACACCTGTGGCCATGGAGGTGATTGGAACACCTGAATCCAATGATTTGGACGTGTGTACCAATACTTTTGGCAATATAGTGTATGTTTAAAGCATCGCAGCTGGGATGAAGGTACTCCCATAGCAGGGGACACCAGAACCACGTGTTTCCTCCCTAGACACTGGGCTTCTTCAGAGGGGTGTGGACTTCAGCCCTAAACGAACTTGTATGCCGAATCGGAGTGTCTTCTGTTCCACTCTCTTAGTGGGAGGAGTAGGAACCTAGTTGGGCTCCAACTCCATATTCATGTACCCAAACACTTCAAATAGTCAACTATCAAAAATTACAATTAGGGTGCACCATTGCCAATAACGAGTATTTGGGTAAGTACTCGTACTTGCCCAAATGTGCCGATACTTACCTCCAATATCGGAACTTCCGGTCAGAGAGAGCATGGAGCTGGGTGGTGAGTTTTATAACCTGCCTTCCAACTTTGATTGGTTAGAAAGCCAGGCTGTATACCAACAAGCAAAGCTGGCTTCCTAGCCAATCAGGAAACTGGAAGGCACGTCATGAATTATCCTGGCTTTGATTGGTAAGGGAGCCAGGCTGCCTAGCAACAAGTGATGTCAGCTTCCTAGCCAATCGTGAAGCTGGGAGGTGGGTTATGATGTGCCGCCTAGCTTCACCTGTTGCTAGACAGCCTCGGCAAGTGAAGCCGGTGTTCTTTCGCTAGAACACCGGCTTTGCAGGCAATAAGGAAGCTGGGCGGTGGTCTGATGATCTGAGCACATGGCCCCTGTATCAGCGAGTACCCAAAAAAAGAAGAAAATATCGGTAATCACTAACCGATATCCGTGCATCTCTAATCAAAAATCAATAACAATTTTACACTTAATCTTTTTCAAAAGAACCCCTAAGAATCACAGTTTTTGCCCTTTTCATTTTATAATCCTAACAATATGTATGTCTAAAGGATAAATCATTACTGGGATATCAGAGTTATTAAAAAAATACTCATATCAACCCAATTCTTAAATATAAAAAAGTGAGGAATCTAATTGGGAATCAATTACCAGACAGCTGACAAAAGCTGAAGGGAACCAGATTACAGAAAGCAAGTCAGTCATCATTTCATTGATGCTTCATATGATTTAGCCAGGTGTATCCACCTACATTCTCTCTGTAATAATGATTGATCTAAATCTCATCTGGTCTAGGACAAAGACGCAAAGTGTCCCTACTTTGCCACCATGATTCTACATCACATGCCTGGCCACTTGGCCTCAGCTTTCAGGCAGCAATATCTGCTACATGACCATAAATCTATAACATTTTACATTTGTGTCTTCCCAATATAAAACATATCGCACTGACATAGGAGTATACCACTCCTTCAGTATCCCAATCTGCGAAGTATCGACTACAGAAACAATGACCTCTAGGGGTCACACTGTGTCCCTACCTTAAGGTATCTACATTTACAACTCTGGGATGTACCTGAAACTACATCAGTGTAATTTTTTATTAGTGTTGTATTTACTCTTCACCAATTTATCTTTCAATGAACACCTCCTAAAAGTAATTGAGGGTTTATCTTGTACAAATCTCGATAATCTAGAATCCCTGGCCAGCATTCTAGACACTTCCCTGTGTTGATTGTTGTATGTCAATATCAGTCTCACTATTTGATCATTTCCTTTCTTCGCACTCATCTCTTCCACATTTTTCTTTTTGTTAGGCCTGCTTTAACACTCTTTGTATCCTTTCTCAGTCTCATCCTCAAATCCTGGGCCTCGAAGTCGCTATCTAAAGAGCAATTAAGTTTAATTCTTAAATACTGTCCGTAACGTATACTATTTTTCACACTGGATGAGCACTGCTGGCCTCCAATGGTGATGCCAGCAGTGCTCTGCCTAAAAAGTTTTGTATATACCTTCCCACTACCGGCCTTATAAACTTTAACATCCAGGAATGAAAGCTCAAATTCTCCATCCCCATAGTGAGTTTCAAATTGGAGGTGATTGCAATTCAAGGCACCCAAAAAATAAATCTACAACTTTCTGGTCCCCGTTCACAAAAATATAATCTATGTACCTATGCCACAACAATATGCGGCATTGGTACACAGACAAATCATTCCTCGATCAGATGCCCCCCCACAAGTTGGTGTACGATGGGGCACATCTCATCCCCTGCATCTGGAGGTAGCGGTGGCCGTAAAATAAACACATCGAGTTAAAACAAACTTCAATAATCTCAACAGAAAGATGTTATGATCATGTTCTGTAACATCCGATGTAGGTGATGGCTCTAGAATGATTGCTCTTACTCCAATATTTGCGGCGATATGAAACGTGTAGCGCAATTGTCGCTTTCACGTGTATGCGCATGGGTGGCAGAGGACTTTATAAAAATGTTTTTTTGGCTTTTTCTAATGTTACTTTCATTTTTATAATCTTTAAACCCTTTTTTTTTTACACTAACCCTATTTCTATCACATAGGGAGCTAACAAGCAACCTATGTAATAGCAGATAGGGTGTGACGGGTCCTCTTTATGGAGACATTAGGGGTCTTTCAGACCCCTAATGTCACCTAGGGATCCCGAGGAAGCAGAGATCTGCTTCCCCAGCTTCTCCTACTGGCTCTAAGAGCCGGAGACTGTAACGAGTGACATAATACACATCACTTCCGGGTCCAGTGATTGGAGGAGAGATCAGCGGCTGGAAGCCACCGAATCTCGCTATGATCATTGCGGGGAGACCCCGTCAAGCCGCTCCCGGGCGCCGAACAACGGTGCCCAGGAAAGCCAACAGTGACGTGGGGGGACAAACGATCTGACGGCTGTACAGACGCCAGATCGCTTGTACATGAACAGCCATCGCCTGCTGTTAACTATACCAAGAACACGGCAGAGATTACCATACAACATAATGAAAGGACCACTTCAACGTGTCATATTCTATACACAAGCATTAAGCAATCACCAATATTTTGATGTTTCTTTATTTTTGTAACTGAAATACAATACAAGGATTAAAAGAAACCAGAGGCCACACTCTAGAGACTAATGAGCAATACAAACAAGATTCCTAATGGTGAAGGACGTTTTAATTACTCAAATAGCGTTTTATTTTTGGTAATGAAATACCAGAGTAACTGAAGTACAAGAAAAAAAAAAGTGAACATTTAAATGCCAATAGGAAATTATTGTTTATTAAACGGCATTTCAGCCAGTAGATTTGAGCATTCAAGTCTAACTTGGAATCAAGGACACCAGAATAAGATTTTAAAAGTGGGGTTTTCTTCAAGAGTAAAGTTGGAATAAAACTGTTGACTAGTTTAAAATCCATATTACCACGGGAACATCCCATCCCTAAAGGGGTCCTATAGAAGGAACCCCATCCTAGTAGTTTACATCACATGTGGAATATGGAACTAATTCATTTTACTAGCACTCTGTTTTACAGCAAAACATCCAAAACAAAGGCCTGAATACTTTGGCTTGGACACAGGACTAGCTTGCTGTGACGATAGAAGGAGCTGCCAATGCCAACTTGCCTTTGAATGTGCAAGCTGCTGCCTGACCATCCTCATTACTGTTTCTTTACTTAATGAATCACTGATTATGGTTGTCTGGAGTTTTGTCCTTGTCTACATACATGTGCCAATTTGGGGCGTCATTAATAAGATGAGACCTACAACTTGCACTTTGACAATTTAGCAATTAAATCCTAAATATTCATGTGAACAGCTTCCCTTATCAGAGCATTTTACGTTAGCAAGAGTGGAAAGGAGCAATATATTAACATCCTTTCAAGGAAATGGCAGCAATCTGGATTCAACCAATTGCTAACGCACGAAAGCAGGCTGTGTGTGCCCACCTAATATTAGAGAAGTACTCAAGGTTTAAACCTGCAGCGTCTTTCACACAGCCCAAGAAAAAAGGACCCTCAAGCAACCAAAATGTTTACAGCAATATTGGCAATAAAGCACAACCATCCTCCTACAATCCTTTAATGTCTCCCAAACTACAAAAGGTATCTGACAAAGCTAACCAAAGCTTACAGGATTAGAGTGCTCTGGCATAGAAGAGATCAATTTTACTGTAGATAGGAAAAAAAAAAAAGTCCAAAATATTTACAAATGGAAGAAAGAAAACAAAACTGCTGTAAAAATGAACAGTGCCACACAAAACATAATAAAATACATAACCACTTTTTATGCAGGAAATATTGATTCTTGATATTGGCCCTCTTAACAACAAAACTTCCAACGCTTGCAAGTAGGGCAAAAAAGAAAAAACAGATAAATCAAAACATTTTCTGGATAGTCCGCTAACGTTTTCAGAAATGTTGTGTGATCAGCATGTTCATTGTTTTGAAGGAAAGAAGTGGGAAGTTTGGTGCAAGAAGGCTCGTTGGGCTTCATCCTTTCTGGTGAAGGAGCTTAGCACACGCCACCTGTCTGTTGTTGAAATACATCAATAGTATCTTCATCCTCCATCTCCAGCTGCAGGATACAATACAAACAAACATCAGATCTCTGTATCAAACACACAAGTCAGAGACAATGGTAGACATGTTTAACCTCACCTGTGCAGGGGTGTCCGTTTCATTTATAGGCTGACCATCAAACCTGAACCGTATTTGTCTCATTGACAAACCCTAAAAATACAAAATATGTTTACAATCCAGTCAGTAACAATATCAATTCTTTGTGGTAATAACTAGCTGTCAAAACAAAAGGAATCCTAATCTCAGGTTATACTTTTTGCCTGCAAGACATGGTTTCTTCAACCATAGAGTACAGTGCAGTAGCACAAGTGAAAGTGACACTAAACTCAGGAGTTAAATCTTAAAAATAAATTCAAGTACCTTAACTATTAAAAATGAGGCTTTGTGTATCACTCAAATCTGTGAATTGGTGCTGACACTGTCCTTCTGGAGGGTGACTACTTTTGGTCCACATGGTCCTTGTGTGTGTTGTAAAGTAGCCAAAGCTCCAAGCCCACATCTGTGATAAGTTGCAATCTTAATACAAATCAGTAAACTAAACCTGAGATTGTAGTCCATTACAGGAGGGAGCTTGGAGTGACTACTTTACAACACACACAGGCACCATGGGGAACATAAGTAGCCACCCTCCAGAAGGAAGGACAGTGTCAGCATGAATTCAGAGGAGATTTGAAGAGTTACAGCCGAGGGATAACAATGTATCCTATTTGTGCAATAGTTGGGGTACTTTAATGTATGTTTAGGATTTAACTCCTGAGCTTAGTGTCACATTAACCCCTTCGTGACTGACGACGTACAGTGTACGTCGCCAGCATCGGGGCTGTTTAAACAGACTCCCGGTGACTTTTGCCGCCGGGAGTCTGTTTAAACTTGTAGAGCCGACTGTCGGCTTTACAACAGAAGCGATCCTGGTGACTTACCTGTCGCCAGATCGATTCTGCGTCCCGAAGAAGGGGCAGCCCCCCCCGCCGTGCTTCCCGGGCTCCGTTGCCCCTCCTACGGGCCCGGCGATCTTTGTGTCCGCGGGGAGCTGGTCGACGAACTTCCGTTCATCGATCCCCTCCCCGTTCTATGGGACCGGGAGCGATGTAGATTGCATCACTTCCGGTCCCTGGGCTGTCAGTGCTGGGCTCCTGCAGCCCAGCTATAAGCTATTGAAGTGCGATCTGCACTTCAATAGCTTATTTCCAGTGTAAAGGTGACACTGGGGGTCTTTTGGACCCCCAGCATCACCTTAAAGAGTACCTGTCACCACCATCTGCTATCACATGGGGGGGCTTGTAAGCCCCCCCATGTGATAGCAGTCAAAGTAAAGTAAAAAAAAAAAAAGTTTAAAAGTTTTTTTAAATTAAATTGAAATAAAAGAAATCTAATAATAATAAAAAAAAAATTTAAAAGTCCCCCGCAAGTCGACACGTAAACATGTGTCGGGTGCGCCTACGTATGAATACGACGAACGCGCTACACATGTTGGGTATCGCCGCGCACGCCGGAGTGAGAGCAATAATTCTAGGGCCAGTATTTTGGGGTATCTCTAAATTGATGACCTGTGGGGGCTTTTAAAGCGTCTTCTATTGACTTTTTGGGGTACTGCAGTTTTTCGCCGTTTCACGGACGCACGCAATTTGTAACCTATGCATGTTGGGTATCGTTTTACTCGTTGTAACCTCATCTTTTATATTTAATTTAAAAAAATGGGTATTTTGTTGTGTTTTGGGGCATTTAATTAAATTTTTCACTAAATATTGGGGTTTAATAAGGAGTTGCGCTAATATTGCGCAACATAAAAATTTGCAACTACCACCATTTTATTCTATAGGGTCTTGGCATTCAGAAAATATATAATGTTGGGGGGTTTTAAGTCATTTTCAGGCCTAAAATGTGGAATATAACATGGGTACAAAAAAATGAAAAGGCCTCAGTCATGAAGGGGTTAAGGAATTGAAGCTTATACCTGTACAGTAATCATGTACAGACAGCAGGGCCACACAGTGTTTGGCAGGTAACAGGTAAAAATGAACTAGGCTTCTTCAATCCAAGACGTGCCAACACAGAAAGACCGCTTCTACTACGTCAAGCCATTTCCACAACCCTGAAATGCTTCAACTTAAAATCTCCATCCCAACCATGAAGACTTCTGCTGTGACCATTCTGACTCCTTACACAAACTTGTTAAGACATGACAAAACCATTGCTGCTTTTAGGAAGTTGCAGAAGGATTTTAAAACCCATCTCGTTTCTTAATGTCGGAAGGTTCTCATTCATCCAGGTCATGGTATATCTGTAAAAAATAAGTCAAGGCAACTGGACCTGCTGTATTTGTCTTGAAGACAAAACGTCATCCAACCAGCTTTCTCAGTTCAGAAATCATTTCCTAATGTTATTGAAGTTGCTGTGAGATATTACTCCAGGCTGATGATCAGATCTACTACTCCCATACTCTAGTACAGGGCTCAAAATGTAAAGTCCTGAGCTACTAGCCAGGCCTATAGGCCTTGTTCACACCAAGCACGGAGCAGATCCAGACCAGAGCGGGTGCAGACCGGATCAAAACTGCGTCCAATGTATTCCTATGGTATTTTGACCTCCAGTTCACATTGCAGCGTGCGGATCCAGACCAGATGAAAAAACTGTGGCAAGCCCTATTTTACCTGCTCTGGAACGCATCAAAAGTGCAAAAACGCATGCAAGTGCCTGAAAGCCCATGTTAAACTTAAATTTTTTTAACAAAACCGGCCCTAAACGCATCAAAAACGCATCTAAAACGTGGCACAACCCACTGCACTGCGTGTGCAGAAACCTGACCCGATCTGGTCTGCATTTGGTGTGAACAAGGCCTAAGAGTCACTAGCCACCAGTTGCCCCACCTAACCCTTACCCGGCCCTAACTCCGCCCCTAAACACATGCTCTTAAATAATCTTATGATAATTCTTATCTTATGATAGTTGCAGCTTGTAAACGGCAGATTAGGGATTCCTGCTGCAGGAAAACGCAAGTTCCTGACACAGGAATCTCTAATCAGACCTGAAATATACTGTAGGTGTGAATGGGGCCTAATATACACATACACTAAAGGTGTCCATACACCTGGCGATTATCGTACGATAGTTGTGGGTGATCCCGCGATCGTACGATAATCGGCAGGTGTATGGGCAGTGTGCAACCGCTTCTACTGTAAGGTCGTACGACTTGTCTTCCGAACACGCTGGAAAACCTGCCGAAAATTGTACGATTTTTGGTGGGTTGGTGGCGTGGTCGGAAGACGAATGCCGCAAGCGCACACTGCCCATTCAGCACTGCAATCATCGCAAGCCCTCCCCTCAGCAGGGAGGGCTTGAAATGATCGCAAGTACGATCTGCCTGTTCAAGATGGGCAGATCGTACGAGATTTGAATGACCTTACAACCATCGCACAACGAAAGTCGTGCGATAGTTGTAGGGTGTATGGGCAGCTTAAAGCACAACAATACACTGCTCAACAACGTTTCACTTTTCACTCACCTCATAGTTCTAGCCGACCTGTGACAATGAGACTGTCACAGGTCGGCTCAGTAGATCGGGAGGTGAGCGAACACATACCGGGTTCACTCACCTCTCGATCCCGTCACGGCTCTCTGCCGTGACAGGGGGAGGGGCTGGATTCCCCTCTCCGATCTGCCAGCGCTGACTGGCGGAACGGACGGGGGAGGGTACAGCTGGCTCTGCCTCTAGATAGGCAGAGCCAGCTGTCACTCATGCAGCTGGGCGGATCCCGTCGTCTAAGTCGGAATCCGCTCCGGCGTCTCAACTCGCAGTATACTGAGCTTAGGGTAACGGGAGGACGCTAGTTTGTGTCCTCCCATTAACCTTAGAACTATGGGGAAAAACACTGACCCTATAGTTCTCCTTTAAGATTAAATTAATAAAAACAACTCCCTCTGCTGCTCTGAAGTAGCACAGAAACCTAATCAAATCTGCCGACCACTTTTTCAATGAGCAGGCCTCATTAGTTGGTCCTAAACAGGACAAATGTGTCTGTTTGCTGCCTAGGATTGCACACACTCAAACGGTCACAAAGAAAGATGCAAACTGATTGGCATCCAATTGTGTCACTAAATTGCTTGATGAATGCCCCCCCCCACCTCCCCGTGCTATTTTGCTGGGAACGAGACAAGACTCCCCAAAGCTGACAAACACTTTGTTAGAGGACATGACACTATATTGGGACATTTCAGATCTCTCAATTCACACAGATTTAGACCACTGTTTAAAATAATTGGCGATACACAGTACCAACATTTCATGAACCTGTTCCGGAGCCTCTCTGCATGGTCTCAAGTTCAGTTATTTTGTTTCACAACATTTTTAATAGAATATAATTTGCCTCTTAATACTAAATTTTAACTCAGATTCTAAAATAAAAAAATTGTGCTTTACACAAGTGCTTGGGCTCCCCAAGTGTGACAGCCCTGATTGGCCCAGCATGTGTCCCTACATTATTTTCTATCAGCAAGGAAAGTTTTCTGGTACTTTTGGTTAAGTATGTTGATTTTATTATTTGGGGTGGCTTAAAGATGACACAGGAATGACTGCGTGCTGTTGATCCTTCATTATCCAGTCAGCAGACTGGTGGGAAGAGAACTAAACAGGCAGTAACTTGCCAGCCATTTTGCCCAGGTTTAACTAGTGAGATCTCACACTGAAGATTTTACCTGGAGTCCTGCTTTAGAAATAAGCCCTTCAAGAGAACACGCAAGAGAGAAATACAGGGGTGGCATTGCTGGTTACTCCTGAATCAGACTAAGCAAATGAAACATAAAATGTCATCATCCTTTTAATTGTTCCAGATCAGCAACTCACTTGTCACTAGTGACAACTAGCACTTTGAGGAGATGCCAGCAATGTCAGCCTACATAGGTCCCCTAACAGGGTTTTTTTTCTTCAAGGTCTCACTGTTGCTACAGGCTAGTGCTCTTATCTCCATAGTGGCAATTGAGACAACATATTCAACCTGAATAGTATCCCAGCTGCTGCAGATACCAAACTGCAACACAAATGCACTTACAGTTTTTCATTGAGGAGACAATGTGTACACCACTAGTCACCATTACATACCTGTCTGTCACAGTATGCTTTCATTAACTTGCTGAGAGGAGTGTGTCGCTTTATTTTAAACTGGACGACAGATCCATCCTGCCCTGCCACCTTGAGATTGATGTGATCATTTTCAGTCTTTACACCTTCCTAGAAGAAAAGAAAAATGTTAAAGCAAAAAATAAATAAATAATGTATATAACCATATAAACCGACTACAAAAGTCTATGAGGAGAACAACTTCTCTATCCTGTTCTGCATCCATTTTAGCAAAGATCAACCTGGCATGTTTCTTATTTTAAATCTCTCTCAAATTCTGCACACATATTTAAGGCCAGAATTTCTCATCTTAATTGTTAGCCTAGTGCTCCTGATTACCAGATTTACAAAGTTCATATACAGTATATATACTATCGTTTGTAAGATATGTGCTTTCCGGTCATTTATATTATGCCCTTCACATGTCAGGTCTGTAATGTTATTTCTCTTTTTTGGAATAAACTTAACCATAAATTGTTAGTCTACACACTAGGGCTGCAACCAACTAATCAAGAATAAATCAATGAGAATAGTTGTCAACTATTCTCATTATTGATTAGTTGGTTGGATCTCCTAGCTCTCTCCTCCACACTGGAAGGAGGGCACAGCAAGCAGTGGGTGGGTGCAATAGCATAAATCTTTCTCCACATTGTCCTGTAACACCACGTGCTGATTTTTAAGATAGATATTTGCATCCTTAACAGGTCATAGACGTTTAGAAATTCTCTTGCTTGGGCCTGGTGGAAAATTTGCCAAAATTCAAGCAGTGTATGGATAGCTTCATCAGTACCCTGAAGAAATTTACAATTTGTCTGAATTCTTCCTGAAAAACAGCCCTGCGCTTTCTGTACCAATAGTCTCAGTTGTATTTATGTTGTGTGAGATCTAACACTGCAGCCTCTGACTGCTTGTCTCAGGAGATTTGGTGATGTCACTACTATGTTGATCACCGTTCTCCCTCCCAACAGAAAGCTCTTGCGGCTGATGAAGATTTCCATCATCAGCTGGGTGTGGGGGTCTCTGAAATGAGGAATCAAAGACCCACTCCTCTACAAAGATGGCTGCCTCCACAGAGGCACAGTGTGGAGCAAGGCATAAGCCAGTAACACGGAAAAGATCAGCTGTCTACAGTATATTTGTGACTGAGAGCTTGTTAACGGAGTTTAGCAGGCGGGCTAGTGTGCTTTGACAACTCCGGCAGTGTACCAACCCACTGGCAGATACTGTGCAGTCCAGTCAGGTTCCTGCACAGCAGCGTTGTGTGCAGCAACAAAAATGTAAAAAAATGCAGCATGTCTGCACTCTCCCCCACAATGCACCACAGATCAGGCCTGCATTGTGGTGTTCTAGCGGTGTCTGGAATTGTTCAGTTGCTGAAAAACAACAGTCAACACATCTAGTCTGAATGGGCCCGATGATGCCTTATTGGGTGCCGGTTCCACAGTTCAGGACCTCTGATTTTCACTCGGATATAACTTATAATAAACTCCTCCCCCTTGCAGAAACAGGCTGCCCTGCCACTCAAATGCTCTACGCTGGCATGAATGAGTACCATCCATACTCCTGACTGGTGTACCTTAAAACACTTGCACTGCAGTGAAAGAGTGTCTTACCAGGTCAGTTGGTGTACACTCACCATCATGGTCCAACTATGAAACTGGAGGCCATTAGTACAATGCACATCTTACTGAATACTTCTGTGACTTTCAGTTGGATTTTAGAGCCCAACTTACACCTAGGTGTTTACTACTGTAAAGGAGTCAGGCTGCATAGACCACAATCATCAAGTACCCTGCACTAGCAACACTCTGCACAGCCATAGCCCTGCTCTCCCACACAAGCAGACCATCATTCTCTCCCCTCAGTGCTGTTAACACTGTGCGGGGGGGGGGGGGGTATTTAAACAAACTGGGCCTTGAATATCTGAGTGGGGGAGTGGGAGGTTTGGGAAGACACTCCTGTTTAACAGCTATTCACAAAAGGGTGAAGAGTTTGGAGAAGTGAACAGTCTAGGACAACATAGCTAAGCTGGAAAGTGAGCTGAATTGGAGAACTTTTCCAAATCAGCTATTTGGGCCTAGATGGTTCACTTCTCCAAACTCTTCATTCTTTTAGAAGTAACCCTGTAAAGGTTGGGAATCTTCATTTAAATTGAGTGAATATTCACTTTAATTATTCAACCATATTGAGTGAGGTCTGATTTACTGCTGAGGCACACAATTCACATACCCCCATGCTTCACACTCAATGTTGCAAGTACACAAATACCTGTGAAACTATCAGACATCTAGCATGTTTTTAATTTCCTGTTTGAGTTGATAATGCCTTGGAAATCCCAAGAAGTGTTATCAGCATTGCCAAGGTGTCCCATGCTGCACTAGGGAACACAATGCCACTCTAACATATGGGGGAAGTGTTGTGTAGTCCAGCATGGAACTCCACTGTGAATATTAGTGCAGTGGATGTGCTGCATCATAAGATCAAACAGATGTTGGGCAAACACTGGACTTCTAGTAAGATCAACAAGTACTTGCAGCATTTTTAAAGGGACCGTACTAACCTGACTAGTCACCAGGAAAAAAGTGTTCCACTTTTAGAACTACACCTCGTGAAGGGGATTGAGGGCTGTTATCTCCAAACAATTTCACTACGAGCTCTACTCTACTGTCCAGGAAAATGCACGAGATAGTATATTGGTAACAAGGTCTGTGTGTTCTGCACAATTTAATACATACAAATTTTAACAGTAAAGTGACACTACACTCGAGTTAAATCTTAAAAATGCATTAATAAAAATGTAACTTGTGTGTGTATCACTGGGCTGTAGATCCTCAAATCATCTCCGATTCCATACTGACCCTGTCCATTCTGGAGGGTGGCTATTTTTGTTCCCAATGGTCTCTGTGTGTGTTATAAAGTAGCCGCCGCTCTCAACGCCCATGATGGACTACAATCGTAGCGGTGGCTACTTTACACACAGGGACCAAAAGTAGCCACACTCCAGAAGGACAGTGTCAGTATGAATTCAGAGATGATTTGAGGATCTACAGCCCAGTGATACACAAATAAGATGTTAATAGTTAAGGTACTTAAAGTTAACCTCCTGAGTTTAGTGTCACTAACATGCCACCTGGTAAGCAGTGCTGCTCATCTCCAGCAATGCCAACTTCCAACTTATAGTTCTCCACCTTCTAACAAGTCTAAAACGGGAGTAGCTACGCCTAATAACCAATCAGCGTCTATCTTCAGCTTGTTGAGTTAAGCTTTGAAGATGAAAGCTAGTAGCTGATTGGTTGTTATGCACAGTTGCTCCAAGCTTAGCAAACTCCCCTCAAGATTTAGTATCGTGCTTCCCAAACAACTGCCTAGAACCAATTCTCCTATTCCAGCTACGTCTCAGTTATATGTGAACATGGATTCTGCATCTATGTGCTATTGGATAGACGTCCCGAACTCTGAGCTACAAGGGAATTTGAATAGCACCATTGCCCATATTGCCCCAAGGGAGAGATGAGTTTGTGTCAAAAAGCAATTTAACATTTGGAACTTTGTATTTACGGTCTATCCGATAGCTTGTAAACGTGGCCTTCAACACACTACCAAGTACAGTTCCCTGCAAACGTAATGCATGATGAATAACATTTTCCAGCACGCTGAACACTCCTTAGCACAGCTCACATGTGTATTTGTGGTTTAAACATGCAAATCACTCTTCCTTTCACATCTGTCTGTAAACAATACCGTATTCAAGTCAACCGCAGAAATATCCAATCTATGATAATACTATAAATATATCTAATAACTGTGAGGGGGATTTATTACACCCAGTGCAGCAGAATCTGGAGCAGTTGTCCATGGCAACCAATCAGCTTCTCCCTTTCATTTTCAATATCTAACTGAAGAAAGCAGCTGATTGGTCAAAACGTTTTGACAAATTCCACCCAATGTATTTGGTGCCTCACTAGTTAACATTGTTACAAGACCTTTTATACAGCATTGTCTGGGTAAGGGTTGTTTTTTTTCGAAGCAACACCCCCTCAACCCCCATAGCTTAATGATTCTTGTTGAGACATGAATGATGATTCTCTATGGAACTGCTAACAATCTTTAAAGCAATCTGTCGCTCAGCAATTAAGATCCAGCAGGATTGAAATCGTTAGCGACAATCACTCAACGATTTGTAGCAAAGCCATAGAGGTGAATGAAGGGGAGCGACCCAAGATCACAAATATGCACACAAACACACCAATCTGCATAGGAGGGAAACTGTACAGATGGCTCACATTCAGACTGAAGTCCTATCTACCCAAATAGAAGAATGTTTAGTCCCAGTTTCCCCCGGTGCAATCATGCCTGTGAGCTTCCCCCGGTGCAATCATGCCTGTGAGCTTGCCCCGGTGCAATCATGCCTGTCTATACCATCCTGCGCCCTCCCCTATGCCAGGTGCGGCTACCATGGAGAGGCGGTAGGTCGGTCGAGCGGCTCTCGGTCACACGTGGAGTGAAGCCGGCTTTGGCGCGCAGTCTCCCGGGACACAGAAAACATGGCTATGAATCACACACTCGGGCCTCCCCTTCTCCCCCCCGACCCTCCCTCTCCTCCAGCCGGTTCCTCCCCATTTTCTCCCGGCCTGGACCTCCGTTATTTCCACCAGCAGCCGTCTGAGCACCCTATAGAGCCGTCCTTCGTCAGTAACCTGCTGTGAATGCCGACCAGGCCGCAGCGACCAATGGCCTGGTATCGGCACCTCACTCTCCCCTCGCCACACACAGGTCCAATGACTCCCACACTCCCGACCCATGGCTCATTACTACCCATTCGTGGGCCCCCTCCCGCCGCGGCCTCACCTTGGGCTTCTCCTCAGACATGGTGCCGTCTCTCCCGCTCTTTTTCTCTCCGGTGGCTTTTTCACTCGCTCGCTCGCTTATCTCGTGCGCGCGCGTCACCCCCACATTATAACGCACCGCAATTGGCGATGCCAAGTCACGTGGTGCACAGCGCGTGCACGAGGCGCGTGCACATACGGGAATCCCTCCCCTTGCGCGCGGTTTTGCGCAAATCCTAGGTCCCACCCCGCTCTTTCTTGCAGCGGGAGCGCGCTCGGAGAGTGGGTGGGGGAGGGGTACAGGAAACTGCTCTTGTGTAATATGAAGCGGAGGGGGGGATGGGAGCTCCCCTTGTGGTGAGGGGGGATGGGACAAAAGAAGGGAGAATTCCTCGCGTGGTTATATTAACTATATGTGTTACAGAAGAAAAATACAGGAATGTGATCATAAGGACGCAGAAGAGCGCGCGGTCACGTGACATGCAGTGACGCACTATGTAGGGAGAGGAGTGTATGGGCGCCATTATTGTCCAGCTGATCCCCGGGCTATAGGTGGCATGAGCTGTCCAGTACGAAGGTGGTATCATGTGACCTGGGGACAATGGCTTCTCTTCTGCATTTACAGAAGATACGCTAAATAACAGTATGGACATTGTGCTCTGACCTCTTCCCTCATGGCTCCTCCAAGGTGCCTCAATTCTCTCAAATAAAATACAATTTAATTTATATTCGGGTGTCTCATTTACAGTTTATTTCTGTTCAATAACTATGATTACTTCCACCGGGAAGCACCAAGATACCGCTGATACCGCACCAAGATACAGTCAATTCTATTCTGCGGAGAAGCACACTGAGCCGCGTGTCGGTGATCGACGCATGCGCACGCACATCCCGCTTGGCCGCCGCCGCCTGACGCTGATCTGTAGGACTGAGCGTTCTGCGCATGCGTCGACCTTCTCCGTGCCAGTGACGTGTCCCGGAAGCGGGATTGCTCATTTCCGTAAATAAACAGCGGAGGCATCTAGAGCTCGGTGATGGCGGGGACGGCGTTGAAGCGGCTGATGGCCGAGTATAAACGTGAGTCCTCTTCGTAGTGCGAGGATAATGGCTGAACTGAAGTGTTGTCATTGTAAACACTAACACACGTGACTAGAACTTCTGACACCTGCACATGCCTCCTGTTTGATGGGAGAAGTATTGAGTTGTAGGGATCGAATGTAGAGAACAGCACTGACTGTCCCTTTCATGAGCACAGACCACTGCAGCCAGCAGATGTTTCCACACCATATTCCACATGCCTGTTTACTTGGCCAACACTGGATGGATCATTTGCTAGCTTCAATTTATTGTATACTGTTTGAAGGATCAGTGCACTTTAAGAGAAAATGCGCTTATGCTACTTGTCCCACTTGTCCTGGCCTAACTGAAGCCAGACTGCCCCCTCCACCATCCACCGATGCATGCTAACCTGAATCCAGCAGCCATGGATTCCAGACTTTGTTTATATCCTGTCTGCACCTGGTCATTACAGTCCCATAGACTTCTATGGAGCCATCTCCCTTCATCTCCAGCCTTGGAACACAGCTCCTTAGAAGTCTATTGGGCTGTCATTTGCACAGTCACGATAATGAGAGTTGCGGTGCTGGATGTAAACAATCTCCAGAGGCCATGGCTGCCAGATCAAGCTAAGTATGCATCTGTTGAGAGGAAGGATGGTTTCTTAAGTCAGTGTGAAAGGGCAAACGGGAAAAATGCACTTTGTCCTTTATAGCTCGTTCACATAGCCACAGAGGGCCAAACACGTATGTTTATCCCCTTCATGACTGAGGCCTTTTTTTCATTTTTTGTACCCATGTTATATTCCACATTTTAGGCCTCAAAGTTACTTAAAACCCCCCAACATTATATATTTTCTGAATGCCAAGACCCTATAGAATAAAATGGTGGTAGTTGCAAATTTTTATGTTGCGCAATATTAGCGCAACTCCTTATTAAACCCTAATATTTAGTGAAAAATTTAATTAAATGCCCCAAGACACAACAAAATACCCATTTTTTAATGAAATATAAAAGATGAGGTTACAACAAGCAAAACGATACCCATCATGCCCAGGTTACAAATTGCGTGCATCCGTAAAACGGCGAAAAACCCCAGTACCCCAAAAAGTCCATAGAAGACGCTTTAAAAGCCCCCACAGGTCATCAATTTAGAGATACCCCAAAATACTGTCCCTAGAATTATTGCTCTCACTCCGACGTGCGTGGCGATACCCAACATGTGTAGCGCGTTCGTCGTTTTCATACGTAGGCGCACCTGACTCGTGTTTACGTGGCGACGCGCGGGGGCGGGGGACTTTACATTTTTTTTTATTATTATTAGATTTATTTTATTTAATT
>NW_017309142.1:0-8988 GCF_000935625.1 Nanorana parkeri | reverse complement strand
GGGGCTTACAAGCCCCCCCATGTGATAGCAGATGGTGGTGACAGGTACTCTTTAAGGTGATGCTGGGGGTCCAAAAGACCCCCAGTGTCACCTTTACACTGGAAATAAGCTATTGAAGTGGGGGGCGGCCCCTTCTTCGGGACAGGTAAGTCGCCAGGATCGCTTCTGTGGTAAAGCCGACAGTCGGCTCTACAAGTTTAAACAGAGTCCCGGCGGCAAAAGTCACCGGGAGTCTGTTTAAACAGCCCTGATGCTGGCGAAGTACACTGTACGTCGTCAGTCACGAAGAGGTTAAACACCCGGGAGCCACATGTGTAGCCACAGCTGTAAAAATTCAGTGACAAGCTGACATGCAGTAGCTGTATGGCTCTTCCTGCACATCCATGCTTTACATCCGTCCAGGGACAGGTGCACTGCCCTGGACATAGTCTAAGTCCATGGCCTGACATCTATCCCTGTGTGGATGTAATCGGTCTAATGTGCGGGATGATTCATACAGCCACTGCATCATTTATTTATTATCTTTTTAAAGACTTCTGGCGGCAGCTACATGGTACACATGTGAATCCTGGGTGCATAAACACACATGTATGACCCGCTGTGGGCATGTGAATATACCCATTAAGTGGACCTTACACTACAAGCAATGCCTGGTTACTTATAGAGCCCCCCCACCCTTGCTAAAACACTGTACTCACTGCCCGTGAGAGCTTACAATCTAAAAATGTGCATCATGGGATTTGTAGTTTCACCGCAGCTGAAGGGCCGGAGTTTGGCTACCCCTGATGTAGAGCATCATAGCTACATTCCCTAGGGTAGCGGCACTACAACACCCTTTATTCCTAGTGTATTGGAAGTATTTCTGATGCCATTGCATCAGTTCTGCTCTCTGCATGAACACAGTACTGCCGGCCTGAAGGAAATATATATAAAGTATATGATACAGCGTGGTGGGCCTTTTAGAGGGAGAAGGCAAGGGTAAGTGCGGAGTTGGGCTTTGATTTACAGATTCTGGGTATGTAGATGGTATAAAGCAGCGATGGCAAACCTTTTTGAGCCAAAGTGCCCAAACTGAATCACTAAACCAACTTATGTGTCTCAAAGTGCCAACCCTGAACTTAGGCTCGAATACTGATGATTTATTTTAGAAAAACACTTCATACGGCTGTCTGAACTAATTTTGTGCTTAAATCTTAGAAGAAAAATACAATACAAGAGGTTTTAACTGCACTACAGAGTGACATGTACATTTGTACTGTGCTAATGAGTGAAGTGCTCCATTGCAGTGTGCTACTAAGGTACATGTCACGCAGCACACTGCAAGGGAACAGTCTCTACAGCTTGGAGTCAGTGGTGGAGCACCAGGGCCCAGTTGCAGCTGTGACCATTATGACCCTGGTAGTTCTGCCACAGACTCCAACCTGTAGAGGAACTAATCCCATCAATACATTATACAGCAGTGCAGAATACCATCAGCTATAGAGGACTACAAATCCCATCAATACATTATACAGCAATGCAGAATACCACCAACTATAGAGTACTACAAATCCCAGCAATACATTATACAGCAATGCAGAATACCACCAACTATAGAGTACTACAAATCCCAGCAATACATTATACAGCAATGCAGAATACCACCAACTATAGAGGACTACATATACCAGGAATAGATTATACAGCAATGCAGAATACCATCAGCTATAGAGGACTACAAATTCCAACAATGCATTATACAGCAATGCAGAATACCGCCAACTATAGAGGACTACAAATCCCAGCAATACATTATATTCACAGACAAGAGTAAGGGTATTCTGATCCATAGTGACTTAGGAACCTCTACTGCAGTTCATTACTGTAGCTGTACTAAGTTCAGTTGGGAAGTGAGTCAGACTGTATTTCAGTGGATGGTAGGTGCTCACCGTCATCATGATTCAGGGGTGTGGAAATTTTAGAAAAAACTACTTGTCCAAGGACTAAAGTGGGGGCCCGATCTACTTGTCCCTCGTAACAATCTACTTGTCCTGATGCAAAAAAATAATTTTAACCAAAACCGTATTTAGCAGTGCTAAGAAGCGCTTCTCATGGGTCAGCGTCGTCAGGTGGCCGCGTTGACCAATGAGTGCTTGCAATTTGCGAGCGAAATTCACCATATACGGAACAGGTACAGATAGTACACCCGTACTGGTGGACGGGAAGGACTGTTCGCCGAAAGGTAAGTATAGTGGGAGGGAGATTTGTGCGGGTAATTCCATTTTCCAAAATTACTTGGGAAAGTGAATTTACCCTTAAGGGTTGGTGCAGACTTGGCCAATCCCGGGGGGCGCGCGATCATGTGCGGTTGCATACAGCGGTTGCGTCCACATGTATGGGGTTACATCTGCATGGCAATCGCTGAAAAAAGGTACATGTACCTTTTTTCACGACACGCACCCGCAGTGTTTTTAAGGGTTGGTGCAGACTTGGCCAATCCCGGGGGGCGCGCGATCATGTGCGGTTGCATACAGCGGTTGCGTCCACATGTATGGGGTTACATCTGCATGGCAATCGCTGAAAAAAGGTACATGTACCTTTTTTCACGACACGCACCGCGCAGTGTTTTCAACCGCGATTGCGTGGGACCGCCCGGGCGGTATTGCGGCAGTAAACCGTGCAATCTGCCTGGCACGACCGGGGTGCCAATAGAAAATAATGGCACTGCCAGCGCGATCGGCGGTGGTGTGCGATCTGTGACTGCCCGGTTATCCGCTCAGATTCGTGCACAATGACCGTGCAGTCACGGATGGCACAACACCGGATTGCACGGTTTACTGCCGCAATACCACCCTGCCTGTGCGGTTGCACATGATCGCGGTTAAAAACACTGCGCGTTTATTCGCATGCAGATGATGGGGGCAGTGGGGCTGGTTTTCATGTATACATTTTTATTTACTTTGTAAAAAAATGTAATTATAATTTAATTTTATTATTTTTTTTTATCGCTTTTTAATTTTTATAACCACTTCCCCGGCGCCCGGAACTACATGTCCCGGGCGTCGGGCGATACGAATTCCACACCCCTGTGATTGTATATCTGAAAAGAAAAATTTAGCAGTAGTACAGCCAGTTGTATGTATCAGCTTTCTGATGTGGTAATATGTACTAAAAGTATATCCAAAGCCCCACATTTTTTCCCCAGTGTGGATAGATAAGAGAAACGTCTATGTTCTCATAGCAGAAAAAATGGACGTGTAAAAATTTCAGCGACTGTAACAAGGGCCAAATTGTGATGGCTAGACAACTGGAGGGTCAGATCAACTCTGAAACTGCAGCTTTTGTGGTATGTTCCCAGTCTGTAGTGGTCAGGATTTACTAAAAGTGGTCAAAGGAAGGAAAACCAGTGAACCGGCAACAGGGTCATGGTCGGCTAAGGCTCATTGATGCACATGGGGGAGTGAAGGCTGGCCCGTGTAGTCTGATCCAATAGAAGAGCTATTGTAGCTCAAATTACTGAAAAAGTTAATACTGGTTCTGATAGAAAGGTCTAACGAATCACATTTTCTGTTACATCATTTGGATGGCTGGGTGCATGTGTGTCACTTAGCTGAGTAAGAAATGACACCAGGATGCACTAGGGCAGGGGTGCCCATAAGGTCGATCGCGATCTACCAGTCGATCGCGTAGCGATCACTGGTAGATCGCCATGTCCTCTCCTCCCGCCGCTTCTCTGGATCCCCGCTGCTCTCCCCAGCGGGGATCCGAGAAGAAGTGAAGGAACCGGCGGCGGGGGAGGGCGAAGGACAGAGCCGCTGCCACTAACTAATGCAGAGCAGTGAGGAGAGACGCTCGACCATCTTCTGACAGCCGGCGCCTCTCTCTCCCCTCACTGCTCGTCCGTTCTGTCACAGCGGCTCCGCCCCCACCCCACTTCAATGTTCTGCTGGGAAACCTTGGGTCCTGCCATTCATGTAGATGCTACTTTCACACATACCATCTTCCTAAACATTGTTGCTGACCAGGTACATTCCTTCATGGAAACGGTATTCCTTGATGGCAATAGTCTTTTTGAGCATGATAATACACCCTCCAACACTTCACAAATGGTTTAAGAATGATTTGAGGAACAGAACAATGAGTTCAAGGTGTTGAGTTGACCTCTAAATTCCCTAGATCCCATTCCAGTCGAGCATCTGTGAGATGTGCTGTAAAAACAAGACCGATCCATGGAGGCCCACCTCGCAACATACAGGACTTAAAGGATCTGATACTTATGGCTTGGTGCCAGATACCACAGCATACCTTCAGAGATCTAGTGGAGTCCATGCCTTCATGGGACAGGGCTGTTTTGTTGTCAAATGGGGGACCTACTCAATATTAGGCGGTTGGTCATAATGTTATGGCTGATTGGTGTGTATTCATTTTTTATTGTAACCGCTACGTAGCAACCTCCTTTTTGGAACTCCTCAAAACAATTTAGACTTATATTATTACACTTTAAGAATTAGCTCTCGGGTATTGTAGGCTTCACATTACCCAGATGATAGCTATCATAAAGCAAGACAGAATATTTGGCACCGTATTTATTTGTTAGCAGTTTTCTATAAACATTTTTTAAATCTAACAATAACTTTACCAAGAACTAGATAAACTGCATGCTTACCTCGTATTGATTCAGGAAATTCACAACTTTTTCCACATAATCTGAATCTTGTTTACAAATCTCGGCCATATTCCAATCTTATATAGAACTGCTTATCAACCATATACATTTGTGCTTCCTTCCAATGGGTGAGGAGCAGGTTCATATATGTCAGAGCCAGCAAGCTTCTCAGTGCTGTCCTGAATAACACTTGCCTAATCAAATACTGAAAACTAAAATCAATGAGAAACAACACACATACAATGTCCTTGCAGATACAATCTATAAAGATTACATTATATAAGATAAAATGTTTTCACTCTATGGGTTTGAGAATACAGGTATAGAAGCTTAGCACATTTGTCATGCTAATCACATCTAATGTATCTAAAATACATGAGAGACTTTTTATCAGAATGGGGTCTTAATAGAGAATTTAAATATTTGGAGAGTGGTTCTTTGACAGATTTTATCCCCAACACCGTTAGTCATCCCAGAGGGTTGACCCAACTCTGTGATTTACGAATAACTTTCCACATTCATTTTCAGTAATATTCCTAAAGTAGATTTTCTCGTAATCTGTAACTTATATAGAAGCTTTCAACACATTTTCTTGGTAGTGATTGTAATTTGGATGGATCTCACTTTCTTGCACAATCTTTTTTTATTGTTTTCAAAAAAGGGAAAAGCGTAGACGTACATTACATCATGCACGTTAACTTCAGTGAGCTGAGGCAGCAGCCTCAAGCAACATATAAAGTAGGAACATTAAAAACACAAATAGGAGCATATAATAGAACATAAAATAATAAAAAATCGAAAGATTTAAGGAAAAAAGTAAGCTTCCGGAATTTTGTCTCATTCCGTTACAATATGGGTACAGCATATCATTATATATCATGAAGAAATGCTGCGTATAGTAGGTATTTTAGTGCATATTCACTAAACTACCTGTTTTCAAAGTTTTTTATTGGTTTCCATGCTTATAAACTTTTAATCGCACACAGAAATATGGTCATAAAATTATGTAACATATATGTCATAATAGGCATTGTCTAGCAATCGATAATCTTTCTACAGCAACAAAGCATGGGATACATTACTTCTTCCCCTGCCCTGACTTCTCTATAGAGTTCAAACATTTCAGAAGCCCTTGATACTTATTCTTATACCCTAGGTACTGCAACCTTGAATTAGGGGATACAAATATATATTCGATTATTCTCTCATGCCGTTGTGAATGCCATTATATATCCCTTAATCTATGCATGCTAAATCCCTCTGGATGGGTAGTTCACAACTCCCACCTGGGGGAAAGTTAAATGGAGACACTATTTAATTACGACAAGGAAGAAAAAGTAAAAATGAAAGGGGGAGAAAAAAAAAAAAAGGAGAGTAAGGCAAAAAGAAACATTTCAGACTCATAAATTCCTGATATCTAAAGCCTTCACTAAACCGGGGAATTGGGCAGGATGCCCGACAAATTTGAAATCCCTTGATGCATCAGCCATGGTTTCCAGACTTCTTCAAAGCTGGTGTATCTATCTTGCAATATACTATAAAGCTTCTCATGGATCATAATCCAGTTTCGTTTGGATAGAACCATAGAGAATGGTACCCTTTCTGATTTCCAGGACCGAGCAATTGAGATCTTTGCTGCTAAAGAAAAAAAGAACAAGAGTTTGCCCTGTGCTCTTGAAATACCTGGGACCGGTTTGTTCAAGAGTAAGTATTGCGGATCTCTCGGGATATGAAACCGGAGGATCTCAGAAAATAGGGCAAAAAACGTATTCCAAAAGCGGAGCATTTTTGGGCACTGCCACCAGATGTGGATCATAGTACCTTGCTGATTACATCCTCTAAAACATAAAGGGCTCTTCCCGGGGAACATAGTTGCCAGCCTAACTGGAACAAGGTACCATCTGGAAAAAACTTTATAATTGGCCTTTGCTAGGGAGACGTTGGGAACTCCCAGCATCAACCTCATAGTGCACTGTTGCCATTCTTCAATAGAGAGGGCTACACCAAGATCAGTTTCCCATGCAGTCATATAAGCTAGTTTCGTGAATGGCCCAAGTAATACAGCATATATAAACTACCTGGACAGGTTAACGATGGGATACGTAGATTACTACCACCTCACCGCAGGGGGGTCTAAGGGACAGAGGGTTTATTATACCATAAAAGGTCACGAGAGAACAGAGGGGGAAGATCGAGGATAGAGAGATGGGAGTATTAAAGGAGAATTATGAGGCGAGTGATTTTCACTCAGCCTCATAATCTGAGCCGACCTGTGACAATGAAACTGTCACAGGTTGGCTCAGTAGATCGGGAAGTGAGCGAACACATAACGGTGCTCACTCACTTCTCGATCTATCCGTACAGAGAGCCGTGACTGTCACTCACGGCTCCCTGCAGGGGTTCCCCCCCCTACTCGCTCCGATCCTCCAGTGCTAACTGGCGGAACGGACGGGGGAGGGGGCGGGTACAGCTGGCTCTGCCTCTAGATAGGCAGAGCCAGCTGTCACTCACGCAGCTGGGTGGATCCGGACAGAATTGTCGGGATCCGTTCCGGCTGCGGCGTCTCAGTATACCGCGAGCTATACTGAGCTTTGGGTGACGGGAGGACGCTGGTTTGTGTCCTCCCGCTACCCTTAGGCCCCGTTCACACGGAGCAATTTATCGCGCTGTAATTCCCGCGATATCGCGGCTATTTACCGCGCGATATCGCTCTCCAATGCATCTCAATGGGGCTCTGTCTGTAGCTGTCGCGGGTCGTGCGTCGCTACAGCAGGACCCTTTTTGGAGCGGATTTTGCCGCGATTCTAGCATGCTCAATGCAAGCATTTGCGCGATAGCGCGCGGAAAAACACGCGATATCGCGCAAAATGCAAATCACGCGACAAACGCGCAATTTGCGAATCGCTCAATGTGAATGGGGCCTTAGGAGAACTATGGGAAAAAGCCCTAACCCCATAGTTCTCCTTTAAAGGATAAGCAAGAGTAGATAGTGATGTTGGTGAGGGAGTAGGAGAAGAGGAGGTCGGGTTGGTGGGGGAGACATTCCATCAGATGAGCTCTAGAATGACGATGACACTAAAGTGGCATAAAAATAGTGGGGGCTGGCATATGTCAACCAGGGTTCCCATATGTGCAAACATTTGCCATGTGAGCCAGCTAGGAGCGATGATAATTTTTCATTTAATTCTCTTTTTCACTGCTTGAAAGCTAAGGATCGGGGATTTGCAAGATTGGGCAATAGTCTGTTTAGTTGCCATAAAGATATGGGTGATCAAAGCCCGTTGGCCTTTCAATACCCCGTTCACCGTCTTATGCAATAAGACCTCAGTGGGGTTCAGATGGATCTGTTTTTAACCTGAGATAGGTAGAAGGATCATTACACTGATGAAGGGCTTGTTTTTTTTATAGATGTCCTGGGAGAAGATAACAATATTGCCACCTTTGTCTGTGGGTTTAGCAATTAAATCCTGCCGGCACTTCGACAATTTGAATGCTTTTTTCATTAATATTTAAACCATGACGTAAATATATGATTGTATTCCTAAATTTATAACTTCTCTCACCAAAAAAAAAAAACTCTTCCCCAAAAACATCTGTAGCCCGAAGCTACCAATATGTATAGTCATGTACGAGTATTTCTAGAGATACTTCTTTAACCACTTGAAGTCCGCGGTGTTAAACCCCCTTCCCATCCAGGCCATTTTTCAGTATTCAGCGCTGCGGTACTTTGACTGACATTTATTCCGTCATGCAACGCTGTACTGAAATGAATTTTATACCATTTTTTGGGAACAGATAGAGCTTTCTTTTGGTGGTATTTAATTATATATAAATATTTTTTTACACTTATTGTTATTGCTATTACATAGGGGGATAACAATCCCCCTATATAATAGCACAGGTACACTGATAGGTCCTCTTTATGTCACCTGGGGACCCCAAAAGAAGCTGATGAAGCAGAGATCTGCTTCATCAGCTACTTCTCTCTGGCTATAGCAACCGGATGACTGTAATACACATCAATACATCAATACACTGTAATACACATCACTTCTGCATTCACAGCCTGGAGGGAGATCAGCAAGGAGCAACTGGTTAATGCAACCATCTGAGAGGAAAAGGAATAAACCGGGAAGCAGAGTAAATTTCCTTCTAACTGTTGGTGTCAGGGACTGATGCTAAAAGTAGAGACTAGGCTCAGCATTACATCTGTCATAAAGAAAGTGGCATTTCAGCCATGATTGTTTTTTAAAGCATATTCAAACCAAAAATAAATATATATACAGGGCTTGAAAAATTTGTCGGTGTCTCACCAGTCAGTCAAAAATTTCACCAGTCAGCAT
>NW_017309141.1:85927-96166 GCF_000935625.1 Nanorana parkeri | reverse complement strand
TCAGGTCTGGTAGGAATGTTAGGAGGAACCCCCCCACTGTTAAGATCCCCAAAAAAATGGCGTGGGTGTCCCCGTGCCGATGGGGACAAGGGCCTCTTCCTCACAACCCTGACGCGGTGGTTGTGGGGGTCTGCGGGCAAGGGGGCTCATTTGCATCGTGATTGACATGTGATGTACACATTTCCATTTGTGTCATTGGCATATATGTACTGTTGTTGTTATATTTTTGTGTCTGTAGATTTGTCAGTTTTCTGATTTTGGCCAGGATGTTTGCATTGCTGTATGTGGATTAATTCCACTCACTTGATGCAGGATTTGAACCGGGGAAATAGGTGTTGTGTGGCAGGTCCTCTAACGGCTCAGCCACTGGGCTTCCCTTTGCTGTTTGTTGGTTGTTGCACATCCCTATTGTATCCTCGGCATTTTAACACGCCATGCGCGTGCGTTGGTAGTATTTATCAAGCATCTTTATAACCTGCATACGCTTCCGCGCCAAGCGTATACGTGCACGCGCGCGCGCAATCGGCGTGTTTTTGCGTGGCGTGTTTGTGAGGTTAGTAAATCAACCCAAGTGGGTGAGGCCAATTTCAGCCAAGCAGTTTGACACTATCATTAGTAACTGATACGTGTGCAGAATAGTTCAAGGGGCCAGTGGTGTTCAGAGCTATTACAATTCTATGTTTCTTCACAGTTTGGGGACTGCAGTGTTTAGGTTAGGCACCATAGCAGTTTTTGTGTAAAAGAGATCCTCCTGAGCAGTGCACAGTCATTATTATTAATCCTCTTGTAACCAGCTATAGGACAGTAAAGATCTTCATTAAGTCAAGTCAGTGTCTGTGATTTATTCCTGAGATTGATGTGATCCACTGCAGTCACATACTAGAAAGTCCCTTCCAATAAGGAGTAACTGGATTTGTCTTCTGAGCTCTTTGCTGCACTGCTTCCTCTTTCTGCATGAATCACCAGTCATATTCCAATTTCCAAGGCATGTCTAAAATCGTATAGGTTGCTCTAAGGAACATCTTGTTAGTAACACTTTCATAAACTAAGCTTTCCATATGTAAAAGACAGCAATGGACCTGCATTGGGTGTGTTTGGGAAAACCTCTCCTTCATTAAAACAAATAAAAAATGGGTTCCCAGATTGCCAACAAAAACCGAACGTTTGGACTATTGTAGTACAGGTTTACTTGGATTGAAACCTGAAACTCTAAGCAGATGGGCTGTGTTACCTCTAAAGTATATTTTAAATTTGAACTGCAGTATACCTTTAAAACGAATCTTACAAATATGCCATTTCCACATCAGATATTTGAATACAGGTACATAGTAATAAAGCAAATCTATGTGAAAAATATTGTCATTTAACATCTGAAATAATACTTTTAATGTGTGCTTATTTAAAATGCACCATAGTTTCCATTTTAAATGAACACTTTTATTCCCATGTTATCATAAAGGTACCAACATAATTGTTCCCATGATTTGTTTTAAATGCATTTCCCCTTTTCCAAATGCAGCCTAAGCAAACTAAATAGCACATTTACTGATAATGTACATTTCTATTTTTTTTGTCTCCCTCTCTAAATACTACTCCTGGCCACTTATATAAGTTAAAGGAAGAGCAGAGGCATCTGATGTGTGAGCTGTGACTGACAAATCTTCTCAAGGCTGTGCGAGAGGCAAAATGCCACCATTCAATGGGGTAATAATTATGTCTCAGGACTGGGGCGGACTGGGACACTGGCTTCTGTCAGGGAAACTAAGGTCTTGGGGTTCACCTGACCAACCCCACACATTTTTTAACATAACACAACTACAATTGTTATACAACAACATTGCCTTTATTTATGATTCCGCAATATGACACAAGACAATTTTACTTTGCATTGTATTTATCAAACAATGGCACAATAATATAGCAAGTCTGCATGCAAGAGAGTAGCAATGCTTGTTCCTTGAAAATATGAATGCTATTATAGGTATACAACACCAAATACAGTATGTGTATCTTGCAGTTAGCTTTTCATTCCAAGAATGAAACATGTACTTGAGCTTGATGTTCCCTATCACCAGACGGCAGGCACATAACACAGGTAGATGTATTCTAGCTTCATTGATTTCCTTTTTCTGGTACCCAGCTGCATATACTGTTGTAGCACTCACCCCCGAAGGAGCTGCTAGAATAAGCAGGTTCTTCTGTCCCACACCAGGATAACTCGCACAGACAGGATCCACACAACACACAGCACACCAACACACCTTTTGGGGTTTTGTAAAAGCTTTACTAAACAAATAATGTTCCGCATATGACCAACAAAGGAAATACAAAACAGCATAGATAAACACCATGTAATAACACTATTTTGGTATTCAAACACTCATTCAAACACTCTGCAGCTTGAGAGGTAAATCTCCACCACACTTGTACATTGTCTTGTAAATATTGTTGTGTGTGTTATTTGTAAATATGTAACCCTACCAATAAATGTGCATTGCTGATGGAACTACTTCTTTTGTCTAAGAATCCTCAGATCTAGGGGTGTTTATGTGAATATGATTGTAGTCATTGGAATATATTTACATATCCATTTCACCTGGGTAACAATTCCCACTGACTCTGGATACTGGGTTACTAATGGCTCAGTCCCAAATGTCCCCCAGCTCCCTGCACTACTGGCAAGTAGCAATAGTTTAGGCAAGTCAACATTGGGGCCCATACTGTGTCACCAATGCAATCATTTCTAATATATGCAGGTGGCCAAAGGCCTCTCACCAGTCCAGCGACTTGAATGGCAGCTCCCGTGTTGGTCAGCGAATAGGGGGCATCCGCACTTTCTTCAGCCAGCTTCCCTTGATCCTTGCCGTAGTCTGTGTGCAGGGATGGCAGGTCCCTGTCTCCTGTAGCAACAGGAGACAGAGACCAACAGGTAATTTATCAAAGCAATTGCAACAGTTTTAGTCTCTTAGGTCATTTTTTGTTTTCATGTGTAAATCTGTCTTTTATTATGTGCGCCTGTTATGACCTGAGCTTGCACTACTTTTCCAACTGCACGTGTTTTGCACCTGTTTTTCATCTGCACCTGTTCTGAGGCTATCTGAAACTGGAGCATCACCTAAAAAAACAATCGCAACTTAAGAAGTCCCCATGACCACTTCTTCAAGAGGCAACAGCTAAGTCTATTTAACCTCATTTATGAACAACATTACACTAGCAACATAAATCTGGTGCAAAGTGCGCCAAATATATTCCATGTTCAAACATTTGCAATTGCTATGATAAATTCCCCCCAATGTGTTCAGTAAAATAAAGGATTCCTGTCCAAAAGAAGACCCTAAACAGTTTTTTCAAAACTAGACTTTGAAACGAGAAAGTTTAACCTTATTATGGACCTTCGCCAAAATGTAGTCTTCCTCCCTTCAACTGCCACCTCTTCACAATATATAAATAAACCCCCTTTATTTTTATTTTTGTAACTTTTAAATTTTTTTTAAAATCCAGCTCATCCCCTGCCTCCGTTCTCACATAGGCAAGAATGACATGTCCTGCTCCTGCAGCCTCCTGGCATATTCCTGTCATGGATCCCAGGAGGCTGCAAGAGCAGGGGCACACAGCAGCAGGAGGGTGGATCTGGGGTTGTGCCATCAGGGGTTGGCTGCAAGAACCCAGAAAGACAACTTGCTGATGTAGGAAGGAAGATGACGACATGGGACCCGGCCTGTGGCAGTGGAACAGAAGATCACAGCAGGAAAACAATTTGCTGAGCAGATGAGTGTATTTTCCAAAGAAACCCCTGTATAACAGGTAAGAGGGCATGAAATAAAAGTGTGTGTGGGGGGAGTGAAGTTCCTCTTTAAGTTAAACAACATCAACGTCAGCCAACTGTGCTACAGATTGTAAAGCTCTGTTGGAATGTCACTTTCTAGATGAACTGTCTGGGGTCTAAATATGACATATCATGGATCAAAGTTTAATTTTGAGCACATTTTTGTTTCAGGCTGGTTGTCACTCAATTAATGACTACATGGAAAACCTGATATTTAAACTATTCCAGGGATTCTGCAGGTGAGGCACTGAAGACAGCCCTGCAGGCACATCATGGGGCCTCGGACGGCAGTGAGGACCCAGCAAACAGGAAACACTTGAAGACCAGAAGAGGTAAGGGGGGGGGGTAAATAATAATTTAAATAATAATTATTTGTAGCCTAATGTTGTATAAAGTACTGTTGCAGAATGGCACCCTCTATAGAGGACTACAAATCTCAGCAGTACTTTATACAGAAATGCTATTGTTATATAAAGTATTGCTGGGATGTGTAGTCCTCTATAGCCTGTGGCATTCTGCATTGCTGTAAATATTAGGGTTGCACCGATATATCGGCCACCAAAAGATATCAGCCGGAAATGGCACTTTTGGCTAAATGCCAAAAGTGCAATTTTTCTGCTGATACAGCAGCGCATCCGTGCTTTCTTTCCTCCCCGCTGGGCGCTGCTCTGTGTCCCAGCGGGGAGGAGAGAAAGTGACAGCCGGCCGAGCGCTGCGGGAGGAGAGCGCTGTGGTTTTTTTTTGGGGGGGGGGCCCATAAAAAAATCTTGCACCAGGACCCTTTGTTCCTTAGCTCTGCCACTGAGGGGGTTCATCCTTTAGCAATTCTCCCAGCTTGTTTTATCCTTGTGAGCCTGTTGTTCTTGGAACGATATCAGGGATGGTGCAATGCTGTTGGAGGACATAATTGCGCTATATCTTGCTTCGTGTCTGTTGATATAGGTATGACAACAGAAATAGGACAATGCTGCTGGAGGACATCATTGTATTACATCTTGTTTGGTGCCTGTCAGGGTTGCTAACTGACCAGTAAATTATGTACAGTTGGTTAAAAAAAATTGCCTCTTTGCTCTCATCAATTTGCTCTGATCATGGATAGCAGACATGTTTTCCTCCTACTGAACTTTAACACCAGGCATTTCTTCCTTCCACTGTCTACCTCCCAGTGACCACCAACATTGGGCAATGCTTCCTTCCACTGATCACAGGCCACTAGGCATTTCTTCCTTTAACTGACCACCAATGTCGGACATTTCTTCCTTCCACTGACCACAGACTATATATTTTTTTTTAATAAACTTTTTTTATTTTCATACGGACAATGTGAGATTTACAAAGTATTGTATCATAAACCAAATGGACAATAAAAGTAAAATATACAGAGAAGGAATCAGCATAATAATCGAGACATTTTCACATTTTAGCATTCACTGTTAGGGGAAAAAGTACAGCGACCTCGGAACATCAAGATACATGTAGAGTAAGAGCATTCGCAATCCATCTAGGATTCCATTTTCCTACTGATAAACTCCTCAAGGTGAGTGGTACACAATCCTTCAATAAGAGAAAATTGCCTGTCCAGCTCATTTTCCACCAGTATTTAGGACATATTAGTGACTAAACTGTATGTATCGATAGAAGGTGCATATGAATTTAAGTCATGAACATATTTATCATTAGGATAGAACGTATCTATACGCATGTCTAAACCTTTATATTGAAAAGTAAACAATTTAAGAAATTAACAAGTTAACAAGTACCTCACTCCACTTCCGGCATGTATAACATTCTAGAGTGACCTTGCTCCTTCTTGATCATGTCCTACTCTTCATCGGGTCTGCCACCTAGGCCTCATTCCAGTCCCGGTTGATCTTGGTTCTGCCTTGCTAATGGCTAGCCTCTACGCCTGAGACATAGTAGCCCTATGGGATGTACATTGTGATACTAGCAATTGGTCCTCCATAGAAGTCCAGGCTGACCATACTTTCTTATAGTTATGCAGAGTGTTATTCAACCTTGCCGTCAGGTGTTCCAGCTCCTGCACCTCCTTAACACGTTGATATAGTTCCACCTCAGTTGGCGGAGTCTGGCGCTTCCACTGGAGGGCTATGAGGCATCTTGCCGCTGTCATAATATGGGAGGCCAGTTTACGATCATGCTTACGGAGGTGGGGGAACGGAAGGCCCAGTAGGTAATGAATGGGTTGCAAAGGGAGCTTTGACTGTAGCAACTGTTCCAGTGTGGTTTGAACCATCTTCCAGAAGGCTTGCAACCTTGGACAAGACCAGTATATATGGAACAGGGACCCCACTTGTCCATCTCCTCGCCAGCATTCTGGCGACACTGTCGGGAATACAGAATGTAAAAACTCTGGGGTATAGTACCACAGATACAGTATTTTATACTGATTCTCTTATTAAACTGAACATATAGAGGATTTGGCAGCCGACCTCCATATCGACTCCCATTGTTCCCTAGTGATAGGAACCCCCAGGCTCCGCTCCCATTTAACCATATATTTGTGGTGAACAAATTGTTCCGGCTTTGGTTTAAGCAACAGTTGATACAAAGCTGAAATCATGCCTTCGAGGAGGAGCTGCATAACATCTCAAACGGAGTTCGTCTATCGAAAGTAAGGGTTGGGTTTATGGTCTGGGCAAGGTGTTTAATCTGAAGGAAAGGGAATAGGGTCTTTGAAGGGAGGTCATGTCTGTCCTTAAGCGTGGGATACGAGAGTAAAGAGTAGGATATGTGGTCCAAAATATCTCTAGACAAATAGGCTTTTAGACTGCCATGGGAGAACCCATTTCCGGGCCAAACTAGGCTGGAGGTGAGGGGTAAACAAAAACGGAGTTAAGGAAGATTTAACTGCCGCCAAGTTATATTGATATTTAGATTTATTCCAGATTTCTAATTGTAGGTACAAGGTACTTAGGGTGTTACCTCTCGTGTAGCTAGCTGGTTGGGACCACAACAGAGCACTGGGGGTGGACAGGCACCATCCACTCAAATTCAATCTCCGCCCATCGAGACTGAGGGGTAGGGGAGCATAATGCAGGTATAGTCCTTAACTGTGCTGCCATGTTATATTTTGCCAGTAGTGGCAGCGCCAACCCTCCATCTGCTACTGGTGTGGAAAGTATCACCTTAGAGATACGGTGTCGCCCATCATTCCATATAAACCTAAGAATGTCAGCTTGCAGGGAATTCAGATCGGCGTTAGGAATTTTTATTGGCAGGGTTTCAAAGTAATATAGTATTTTAGGCAGTAGTGTCATTTTAAAGGGCCATCATTTTTCCCGTCATGGACAGTTTAAGGGGTTTCCACTGACGTAGCAACATTCTTAAGGAGGAAAACAGAGGTTTATAATTAACCGAATATAAAAGGGACGGAGTAGGAGTTAGCCTTATCCCAAGATACTTCAGGGATTCCTGTACCCAAGTATAAGGATAAGACATCCTCAAAACAGAAAGTGTAGAGGGGGGGGACATGGAGGGCAATACTTCAGTCTTAGCAACATTAAGCTTATAACCTGAGATCCCTGAGTACTTTTTCAATTCCCTATGTAAGGTAGGTAAGGATATCAAGGGGTTAGTTAACGTCAGGATTATGTCATCAGCAAAAAGAGCTAGCTTAAACTGCTGGTTCCTCACCATGACCCCAGTGATGTCTGAGGACAAACGAATCCTGGATGCTAAGGATTCCATGCAGAGGGTGAATAAGAGCGGCGATAGAGGGCAGCCCTGGCGAGATCCGTTACGAATGGGAAACGTCTGAGAGGTGGCATTGTGCAGTTTAATTGAAGCGGATGGATTTGAATATAGCGCTTTTACCGCCATCCCAAAGGGGCCTGTAATTCCTATCCTTTCCAGAGTAGCATGGAGGAAGGGCCAACTCAATCTGTCAAAGGCTTTTTCCGCATCAAGGCTCATTAACAACGTTGGTTCCCTTCTACGTAATGTCTATCAAGTCAATTAAACGACGTGTATTATCCCCAGCCTGTCTATTTAAAATAAAGCCCACCTGGTCATTATGTATAAGTGTAGGAAGAAAGCACGCCAATCTATTTGCAAGGATTTTGGTGAATTTTTTAAAGTCCGAATTAAGCAATGCGTCTGTAGTTGGAACATACAAGATCATCCTTATCAGGTCGGTAGTTGGAACATACAAGGTCATCCTTATCAGGTTTGGGAATTACTACAATATAGGAGTAAAGAAATGACGCAGCAATGGACTCCCCTCTCAGAAAACCACTATATATGGATGTCAAGTGTGGTATGAGCAAGTCTGCATATGTTTTGTAGTATAAATACGAAAAACCATCCGGTCCCGGGATTTACTGTTGGGGAGAGCCTGAATAGTAGCTTTCAGTTCCTCTGGGGAAATAGGGGCATTCAAATCCTCTAGGTCAGCAGAGGAAAGTCTTGGCATATCACAGGAAGAGAGGTACTGCGACATGCGGGATTGTAAGGTAGCGTCCTCGGCATCAAAAGCGTGTCCTCCCAAATTATAGAGTCCCTTGTAGAAATCTCCGAAGACCTCTGCTATTTTATTTTATTATTTTATCCTCCTACTGTCCATGTCCGTCTTTAATTTACGAGCCAAAATGGAGTGTGCCTTGTTTCCTCTTTCATAATATTTCTGTTTAAGATGCAACATGGACATTTCAGTTTTATGTATTAGTAAATGACGTAGTTGGGCCCTCAGACTAATTAGTGAACGCAAGGTGCTTTTAGTCGGTCTCCCCGCCAAGATATGTTCCTGATCCAGAATGTCTCGTTTCAACCGTGTTATCTTGAACATACGATTTCTCCTAATTCTAGAGGATAGGGCAATGCAACTTCCCCTAATTGTAGCCTTATGAGCTTCCCACAAAATAGAGGTAGACGATACTGGGCCCACATTAGTATTAAAGTACGATCGGATCTCGTGCGCTAACTCATCCCTAGTCTCATCACATTTGAGAAGACCGTCATTCATCCTCCAATGGCATTGTTTGATGCGAGTATGATCCATCTGGAGGACCAGCTCTATAGGAGCATGGTCAGACCATGATATTGCGCCTATGTCGGATGACAACATGTTTCTCATGGTCGGAGTATTAATAAAGAAATAATCCAATCTAGTATGAGTCTTGTGGACGGGAAAAGAAGGAGTATCTTTTCTCTGAGGGGTGAGTCAGTCTCCAAGAGTCCATAAGAGAATACCTCCTTAGGAGACGCCTGAAGCGCTTCGACAGAGAGCTGGTGTTCCTAGGGGGGTTTCTATTAAGTAGTTGTAGATTATCGTATGTCATAGAGTAAGGTAGATTGAAATCTCCCCCAACTATAAAATAAGTATGTTCCCATTTTGTTAGTTTAGCTAAGACTTTTTGGAGAAAAGTGAGTTGATTACAGTTGGGCGCATAAATATTACCTACTGTAGCGGGGACCTTTCCCCAGGGGCCGTGCAAAAGCACATATCGCCCCTGCTTATCAAGGATGACACGTTCAGGTTTAAAGGGACAGGCGTCTCTCAGCAGAATAACTACCCCTGCTTTTTTATTTGTGGATGATGCCGCGTAGGCTCTGGGGTATTGAGAGGATAAGAATTTGAAGGAGTTTAGCGGGGAGAAATGTGTTTCCTGTAGGAAAACTATATCCGCTTTAGTGTCCTTCAGCTCTCTAAACAGCAAGTTTCTTTTGGTTTGAGAGTTCAGGCCCTTGACATTTAAAGAGACTATTTTACATGTAGGGATCATCGCCATGTCTGTTTGTAAAAGAAAGGAATCGCCGCTATCGCACCCTCCACACTAGCATACACACTAGAACAGACCTGAGGCACGGTGGGAAGTCCCCCAGAGGGCAGAGCCCAATCTTGGAAGAGCAGGAGCCAGCCACATCAACATCAATATCCAAGGAGAGGTAGAGTGAGGATCGCCTGCTAGCCACGCCCCCCACAGACTATATTTTAACATGTCCCTTTAGGCCACCCCATTATTCAGCACAAAGTATCCACTTCCATTGTTCTGCATTTTTTTAAATCTACACCCCCTATTGTCTTAGGGTCTGTAGAAAAAAAATTGTTGTATGAATGTTATAGCACTCACACAAAAGTCACAAATGATGCCCTTTGCAAATGTTTTTAATATGTGGAACAGGGTATGGCTGGGGGAGTCATCCAACTGTCATATTTCATATTTTCCATATTGTTTATACTGCTTAAATCAGTTTTTCATAGCACTTTCTGTCATATTTCTGGTTGTCTGTCAAACATATTTTGTTTTCACTGGGCCATACTGGACTAATTGTTAGTAGTACAGTATATAGTAGAAAGTAAGTCTGTGAGGTAGATAAAGGTTTGGATGTGTTAACTGATTTGCATATGCTTGTAAAATAAGTATAATGCCTACATTTATTTTTTATATATATAT
>NW_017309141.1:34070-85701 GCF_000935625.1 Nanorana parkeri | reverse complement strand
TGATAGGGATGTGAATACTATTGATTTGATGCAATTTCCTTAACCCTGTGTATGATAGTAATTTCTCATGTTACTAATTATGCATACATTTGTTGTGCTGTGTTTGCTCAGTAGTAAGTTCGAGTTTGCAGGAAGACAAGCACTTGTGCTCCACCTAGTGAAAGATTTGAGGGCCTGTACTAAGAGGAAACAATCTACATGAGAAATGTCTTGCAAAGGGGCCAAGCAGTAGTAATAAAGATGCTAGGGTGTCAATGTGCTTTTACAATAGGCACAACCAAAGAATTTGGGAAGTTACTCTTTGTTACAATGCTAAACCTAGAAATCAGCAGACACAGAAAACAGATGTTAAGGAAGTTAAAAAAAACTTCACATTAGCAAGTTTGTAAGATATTATATCATATATATAGACACATCAAATAGATAGTCACATCAAAAAATAGTTCGTTCTCTTTTGGGTCAAAGGAGTACTTTTACTAATGTAGTCCTATGACCAAAGTCAACATCTAGGGTGCGGATATTTGCTGATGCTGCAGCTAGGAAAGATCCCGACAATATTTCGTTTCCACCCCACTGCCTGATTGACAGCTGGCTCTGCCTTTCTAGAGCCAGAGCTACCTGTGTCCTCCCCTTCCACTATCTGTCCCTCCAATTAGGGCTGGAGGAACACAACAGAAAAGGAGGGAGAGGAAGGGTGGCCAGTCCCTCCTCTGATTCATTTATGTGTGTGCATAAATGAATCAGATGCAATTCAAAGCCCGGACTTTTGAGTACAGCCGCATCCACCATATGGCCCAGACCTGGCTTTTAGTGATTTCCACCAGTTCCCAAAACTAAAGGAACACTTGAAGGGCCAGTACTTCCTCTGTGATGAGGAGGTGAAGTCTGCAGTGAGGAAATGGTTTCAAAAAAAGATTTTTTTTAAAGGACGGTTTCAAAAACTAGTGCAGCAATGGCGAAAGTGTATTAAAGTGTGTGGTGATTTGCTAGAAAAATAATCATGCAGCTTTGAAAAAATTATGTACGTATTCTTTTATTTAAATAAAATATATTTTCCCATTAATGTTCTATTTAAGAATTTAAGCCCCACCTCCTCGTATATCCAGGTAGCCAAAAATGTAATCATGCTACTTTCTGACTTAGGATTGCTGCTTCCTGGGTAAGCACTAATGCTTCCTGGCTCAGTTTTTGGTCACTTTTCACCATAAAGCCCAGACCTGGCTTTTAGTGATTTCCACCTGTTCCAAAAACGAAAAGAACACTTGAAGGGCCAGCGCTTCATCTGTGATGAAGAAGTGAAGTCTGCAGTGAGGAAATGGTTTCAAAAACAAAACACAAATTTTTTTAAAGGACAGATTACAAAAACGAGAGCAGCGTTGGCGGAAATGTATTGAAGTGTGTGGTGATTTTGGAGAAAAATTATCATCAATTTAAATAATAATCTATTTAAGTGGAGGCAAAATTTATCAGCTCGCCCTCTTATCTTTTAATTTCAAATTCTTAGATTTGTACTAGGGACATTTCCTTTATGCTTAATCTGATAGATCTAAGAGCTTGTCAAGGAGTAGAGCTTAAGATTAAAATATAAAATGTTTAACTGGGGTAGCACTGGGACCTTACAGTTATCCTATTCTTATGGAGGGTATGTAAGTAATTGACCAAGATATCTGTATGCATGGCATTGTTAACTTCTTCACACCAGGAAGTTACACTGCCTCCTTGGTTTGTACCCAAGATAATCATATTTAAGTCCAGTAGTTACTACCTAATTTTATGCCCTGATGAAGGGGGCTTCCTTTGACCCCCGCTATGCATTGGCATTGTGAGAAAGTCTTTTACTTCAACTTAAAATATATCTGTATCTGGACAAGAAAATTTCAATCTGAGATTATTTTAAGCTACATCGATCCGATTGGCTACACTGGAAAATGGTGTTCATTGGCTAGAAATGAGGAGGGAAATACATTCAGATGAGGTGCCAGGAACACTTCCAGACTGTCCAGGGACTGTCTACAACAAAACAGGGTTGAATAGCAACCATATTTTAATGTGTCACAAGTTTTATGTGTTCCCCTTTAAAGTCTAAAGTTTTCCCTATCAGAACAGTTCTGTATTTCATCCTCCTAACACCTTTTGTCTCATCTCTTCAGTTTTATTTCAGCTGGTGCTGGTACATTCGTCTGATTTTGTCTCTACCAACTCTTACATTTCAGCTTCTGCTACTTCATTTTAGCCTAGGCCATTCTGTCTTGTAACGCCCAGTGTGACCTGTGTTGTCTATTCTAGTGTGTATAAATGCACAGAAAAATATATTTTAAGCCTAAACATATGTGTGATTTCTTGAAATACAGGTTTTTATGTATCCACAAGCCATATGCAAGCGTTTAGATATCTGAAACCCAAACCAGCATCATTTTCCAATTAGTTATCTCTTAATAACCCAGTAGATGTCACCAGAGATCTGTTGGTGGCTTCTAGTAGTTCTGTAATACAGATGCAAATGGATATATAATTGTTGCAAAAAAAGTCAAAGAAAAATGAAAAAAGAAATCCATTTTCTTGTGCAGATTCACTGTAGGACCAGGGGGTGTCTCTTGAACAAAATGCATTATTCTTATTTCAAAAGTGCATACTCAGGAGCTTTCTGTTTCTATGAACTTGTTCTGGCTGGTAAATGCACAGGTTTATGAAAGAGCAAAGCTCAGCAGATGTAGATTTGCTTTGTCCTCTTTTCATTTTTATTTTATTATGGATCTTATGTCTCCACTGTTACCCCATCATCTCCAGTGGAGTGTCAAGCTGGGCTTTTTAAGTGAGGAACATACAAACAAATGTGGAGCTGGGAATGGGATATTGCAGCTGTCTGATGTTATACCAAGGATACTAGAACTGAATTTTCACTGTGGAACAGGGGAAGCAGATTTGGTACTAACTGATCGTAAAGTATCCTGCTTATGCTTTTCTACAAGAATACCATAGTACATGCTAATATGACACGTTTAGGTAAATCTCTGAATATTGAATTTTACACTTTTTATATAACTCATTCCTGAGACTCTTTACTGTCCTAAACTACGATCATAAACTATAGAAGGGAGGCTTATTAGCTGTGATTCACAGTAGGGACTATTAGAAATGTTTTTTTCTAATACATATATATATATATATTTTTTTTTTTACAGTACAGTATGTGATGAGAACAAAAATAAAACGTTAAAAAAAAATAGGTCAGCGCCTGCACAAACTGGATTTTCAAATAGGCAGATGCTAGGGCAGGCAAGAAACAGGGATCGAAGTAAGAGGCAAGTTGAGTTATCTGTGGTATTCAGAAATGTATGCTTTGCATTACATAGTCCTGCCCACTCTTCTGCATACACTATGTTGTACATTACATTGTCCTGGCCACTGCACTATATACACAATGTTGTACATCACATAGGCCTGACCTCTACACAATATACTATTTATTATTTTGTACTGTACACGATCCTGACCAAAGTGTTCATTGTCTCAACAGTTGCTGATTGCTAAGTAGCCTCTAACAGTTTTAAAGAAGTTAAAACAGAGAAGCATATGAAATGGAAAAATTTAATTTTCTAAAAATGATCCTTTGTCCTGAAGTTTAGGTGTGTCTTTGCAACTAGACTGTCGTTTGTGTTACTGTAACTAAGGCATATCTTGGAGGTCCAATGATTGTGGCAGAAATGTACATGCAGTGTATGCAACAGGTTTGCTTAGGTTTCATTTAACTTTTCCCATTTAAGCCACTTTCACTGTTAACCACAATCTGCAAAAAGTATCTTTGCACCGTATCCTCAGAGTAGGTCATCTTGGGCCCTCTTGAAACCTATCCAAAAAAATGGGTGGCTTTCTGTGCAAAATAATGCTGTTGGCTCTGGACATTCTGGTCCAAATAATGGTAGCTTTAGTCCTTGGCACCATGGTGTAGCATAAGCCACAAAAAAGGGCACATTAGCTATGTGTTCTTTGGGAAGAAGAGGGGGTCAAAGAAAATGGCTGATGTGCGCCCTTGAGGTGCAGGGGATCCAGCCACCATTAGGAAATGCAACAAGAGTTTCTTTGTGCTGGCTGCTCAGTGTCGATAATTTTGGACTCCCTCTTGGATGGTGGTAGTAGATCCCCCAAGCTTTTCTCCTTGTATCAGGGGAGGGGGAAACGCCCCCCTTGAAGACTCCCACCAATTTCCTTAATCCTCTTCCTCCTAAACGCCAGTACCCCAACACCCCAAGTGTTTTTGTGCACTCAGTTTTGACATTTTATTATTATTATTATTATTATTATTAATAATAATAATAATAATAATCTATTACACATGCAAAATATGTGATGCCAAAATATGGTGTAGCTTATGCTGTCCATGAGTATCATATTGTTCTGCAACACAACATACAGTTTTAAGGCATATCTCAAGCATATAATTAAAGGATTGGTGTTTTCCCATGTCACCCTTGAAGTTTGCTTCAAAAGAAGGACCCTCACCCCATGGTGAGGTATTTGTTAAAACTTTTTTAAAGTCCTCATGCCCTTTGTTTGGCAATCCCTTGCTATTATCCTTGCAAATGGCCAAAACTGACTCTCTTGATTTGCCCCCCTTTCTATAGACTTCCATAAGATTCAGACCTAAAGCTGAACTTCAGGAAAACAAATTTTTGGGTTGTGCTGTATACAAACAAGTTACCTTTAATGACAGTAAACCTAGGTATAGATCCATTCTGGTCAGTTTTAAAATCCTAGTCTCACTCATTCCCAGCACTGTGGGGATGAAGAGCTGTGGCTGTGGCAGGAAAGAGCTCCAATTGTATACTAATCCCTTCTTCCCGCCTCATCCATTCACAAAAAGCCTTGTATTTTTTTACAGAATCCCCCTATCCCTCTTCCTTTATCCATTCAGAGAATGCCTTGCATTCTGTGAAAAAAATAAAAGGCGTTTTGTGAATGGATGAGGGGAGAGGAAGGAGCAGATATAGAACTGGATCTCCTCTTGTCCATTCACAGAACGCTTTGCATTCCATGAAAAAAAAATCCAAGGCTTTGTGCTCATCACTCAATGATAGTGTTCATCATATGATATAGTACATTCATAATTATAAGTGATAGTGTTTATCATAGGATATAGTGCATCCATGGTTATAAGTTATACAGTGCTCATCATAGGACATAGTACATTCATGGTTATTAGGCCTCGTTCACAACACCCTCAGTGCGTTCCGCCCCGATTGTGGCCGGAACGCACTGGATCGCGTCTGCTGTGGGGTGGGAGGGGGCATGGCGGTGCAGTGAAGTGAATGCTGCAAGCACTATTTTTTTCTGACCAGACCGGAGCGCAGTCATTAATGTGCCACGCGTTCCCAAGCGGCTGATCACATTGTGGCCGGAGGGCATGGCTGCAGTGCCATTCGCTTCACTGGACTGCCACGCCCAATCCCGCTCCACAACAAACTGAGCTGGCCAAAATGCGACCCGGTGGTTTCCGGCCACAGTCGGGCCGGAACGCACTGAGGATGGTGTGAACGAGGCCTAAGGGATACAGTTTTTGTTACAGGATATAAAGCATAAATGGTTATAAGTGGTACAGTGATAGTTTCAGTGTTCTAGTGTTAGGGCATATGGATTTGTTCTGCTGGCTTCTGATCAAGAGTGTAAGATTAATAACTGGCTGAGGTAATGACCGCTTTTTCTGACTGGGTCATGGGAAATCTGTTTATATCACACACCAGTCCTGCGAAAGTGTCATTTTCTGACAACTTTATTGCTCACTAAATCTGCTTTGGTTAGGAAGTAATGTAAATGTGTACCCAAGAAAAGCCATTTACCAAGCGTAACTTAGACGCTGTTCCTTAGCAAGGTAATGAATGATATCTGAACAAAATATACCTAAGAAATAAAGCTGCTTATGCTGAGGTAAAATCGAAATCCTCAAACAAAAAGGAACCAGATGTCTAACATGTCATAAAATCTCTTGCTTCTCCCTTCTGCAGCTATAATTTCATGCATAATCTTAATTAAAATATCTACATTTAAATGCTTTCTTTTTATGGCAGGAATGTACAGGATATATTGGACTGCCTGCTTGCATTTTGTTCCTATAAAAGATCAATAAATTCAGTCTCCTGCTTCACCAATAGAGGGTGGTAGATCTCACTGGTTTGATGACAGCTCAACTTCATACCTTGCCCTAGGGCAGTGGTGGCGAACCTTGGCACTCCAGCTGTGCCAAAACTACAAATCCCAACATGCATCTGCCGTCGGGAGTTATGTCTGCGGCTGTCAGAGCCTTGCAATGCCTCATGGGACTTGTAGTTCCAAAGCAGATGGAGTGCCAAGGTTCACCACTACTGCCCTAGGGGATGACTCCAAGGAGCTATTGGTAAGAGGTTTTCTCTTGGGGGGGCACTGACATTTATATAAAGCCACCCCCATCCTCATAACAATACGAAAATACAAAAGTAGAGATCCGCTTTAATGAAGTATAATTCTTCCAATATTTTAGGGTAACAATAACTGAAGATTAGACTCCCCTAAAATAAAAACACAAGATTAGACTCCCCTAAAATAAAAAGATAACAACCTTAAGGTATAATGCACTAACAGAAAAATATGTAGAAGTAATATCATTGAATAATTAATTTGATATGCCAAAGATCAGTTTCCTTGCTGATAAAGTGCTGCCCCATACTGCGATGTCCCCATACCTGGAACTGTGTATGGGGATCCCATCTGACCTTCAGGCCAACTGCTCAAAGACAGCCACAGCAGTGATGTCACTTGCCATTGCCAGCCAAAAAGGCTGAACATGCCAGGGCAGAGTCCAGCTGCAAGGAGAAGGCTGAGCAGTTGGATAAGGCAGGCCAAATGAGTGCCATGGTTGAGAAGAGGTAAGGACTTTGGCAATATTGGAAAAGACACTTAATACAGAACAATATATGGCACTTGGAGGCAATATGGAGTTGCATTTTCTCCTTGTGCTTGTATAGTTCCTCCCACACTCTAAAGACATGCTGGTAGATTAATTGGCTCCTGTAAAATTGGCCTTCGTATGGTACATAGTTATATAGTAGACAAGGTTGGAAAAAAGACACAGGTCCACCCAGTCTAACCTATGTGTGTGTTAGATTAACCACCTCCTTACCGCCATATACAAAAAAAAAAACCAGTGGTGAGGTGGACATCTATTTCTGCAATGACGTCTAAGGACATTATTCTACAAATAATCATCAGGCATCTGCTGCACCCTCCCTGTGTATCAAGCTGTCCTTGGACACAGAGACACTGTGCTCACCTGTCACATGTTACTGTTTAAACTGAAGATCCCTCCCCTTGCCAATTTGCCAATAACTTTTCCATGCTTAGAACCAGAAAGATAATTTTATTGTCATTTCAGACAGGGCAAATTATAGCATAAAATGTTAACTTTATATTTACAGTAAAACTACTTTTTTAAATCTAATACTGGTTAGAATAGACCAGAATTGAAAAAAAACACATTTTATTATTGTCTATGGATTACACATAAAATAAAATAATTGTTGAATAATATTGCCAAGAGAGAATAATTTGTCCCCAAAAAAATATGTATATATTACTTAGTTATCTTAATTATTGTTGACACAACCATGCCCATATTTAAGGTAGCCAGCCTCACTAAGAATTGTCCCCTTTAAGGGTAGAAATGAATGTGTCCCCTAATGCTGGATGTTGTCTTCCTCAGCTGCTGCACCATTTAAAGGAAACCGCTGACAAATAAAATGCTTCTATCCATAATGTGCTAGTACGGCAAGCATAGTAGCACACTATGCATAACCTAACCACCATTAGCGATCTTCTCCAGTAGTGCGATGTCAGTGCTCCCCTCCATTGCTGGAGCTTTCACCTTTCCCTGGTCTTCATTTGGGTTCAGTATCTTTGGTTGCTTGATTGACTGAAACCGAATGACATAATTCTCACACTTGCGACAGGAGTTACTTTGTCTTGGCACACAAGCATGCTGAGACTATACACTAGGCTGCACATGCACAGAGTAGACAAACAGAAAAAAAGTTCTGACAGCCAAGAAGAAGCATCTATGATGGAATAGGCTTACACCGCTGTCAGCACTTTTGAAAAAATGACTTTCTTACGATTAAAGTCAGCCACGGCATGCAGTACTTTAATATGTGATATATTTAATACTACTGGAAATAATAATGAGTTGCATATATTTCTGTTTTCAACAAGCTATTCAGTGGCATTAAACTATTCTAAACTCCAGTAAAGCTGGCTGTTCAATCTCTCACTATTGCCATGCATTCAGATCAGAAACTTTGTATTCTAAATCTATTCATTAACAGCATATCTAGCAGAAGGTAACAGTTTACCAAGTGTAGCTTCTGTCATGCTAGGTCTTAGCTCCACTAAACTAAAATTGCTGCAGGATATATACCGTAGTAATAAACCTCTGCTCAAAAGCAAAAGTAATAGTGTGCCCTTAACAAAGGCTGACAAACACAATAATTACAATGGCTACACAGTTTATGTATAAGGTCCCATGCACACAGACCTCCTGCATTAATCACAGCAGACATTATCAGGGCAGTATAAAGAACTTTTATGCTTCCCACTTTTTCCTGCGTTTAGATCAGTGGTTCTCAACCTTTCTAGGGCCGGGACCCCTTGGCAACATTTGCCAAGTTGTGGTGACCCCCAACGGTAAAATTTAGGGTTGACGCCGCTGCTGCAGCGACATCTGGTGGCGTGGCGGGAGAACTGATACTGCTGCGCTAGGAGAGGGCTGAGGGGGACTCTCACCTAACACAGCAGAAATCACACAGCGACCCCCCCACAGGTTGAGAACCACTGTTGTAACAGCTAAAATGGCAATCCATATAACGCAAGCCGAGGGTGTCAGCTTTTATTATTAATAATAATGATGATAATAATCACTAGATGGGGACCTGATGGAGTACTGCAGGTCCCCCTCTGCTGATTGACAGCAGCAGTGGGCGGGTGCAATAGCTAGTTTGCTATTGGAAAGTGAAATAGCCAATAGCAATCTAGCTATGCATTCCAATGCTGATTTATTTATTTTTTTCTGACTTATGGCGGCTGGGGCTCCGATGTCAGAAATTTAAAAAAAAACGATCGCAGCGAAAGGTTTACTCTGCTCGATCAAGCAGATTAAACCTTTCCGGGAGAAAGTGTTTCTCTCCCGGGCGGCCGGGAGCTGCTATCTAATAGTGGGAGACTCCCGGCGACCCCTGGCAAATTGTCATTCGATCCCAACGGTAAAATTTAGGGTTGACGCCGCTGCTGCAGCGACATCTGGTGGCGTGGCGGGAGAACTGATACTGCTGCGCTAGGAGAGGGCTGAGGGGGACTCTCACCTAACACAGCAGAAATCACACAGCGACCCCCCCACAGGTTGAGAACCACTGTTGTAACAGCTAAAATGGCAATCCATATAACGCAAGCCGAGGGTGTCAGCTTTTATTATTAATAATAATGATGATAATAATCACTAGATGGGGACCTGATGGAGTACTGCAGGTCCCCCTCTGCTGATTGACAGCAGCAGTGGGCGGGTGCAATAGCTAGTTTGCTATTGGAAAGTGAAATAGCCAATAGCAATCTAGCTATGCATTCCAATGCTGATTTATTTATTTTTTTCTGACTTATGGCGGCTGGGGCTCCGATGTCAGAAATTTAAAAAAAAACGATCGCAGCGAAAGGTTTACTCTGCTCGATCAAGCAGATTAAACCTTTCCGGGAGAAAGTGTTTCTCTCCCGGGCGGCCGGGAGCTGCTATCTAATAGTGGGAGACTCCCGGCGACCCCTGGCAAATTGTCATTCGACCCCCGAAGGGGTCCCGACCCACAGGTTGAGAACTGCTGGTTTGGATGTTCCTGGATTTAGTCGCATAAAACCAGGTTAAGTGGTCCCAGGTCACAGAAAATTCTTGTTTGTGTAAATGCAGCTAGACTGAATGCACCTAGATGATGATGGACGTCTAGGTATGTATTCATCCATAGGAAACCATTACGTTTCCAGGTGCGTTTAGAAATTTGCTCCAAACACACCTGAACACTTGCTTTTTAATCTCCGTATCAATGGGGCCTAAATGATAATGTAGATGAATGTATAAAAATGGCATATCAGATAACCAGTCCTCACCCAAGACTTTGTGGGTTCAATTATTCCTTCCATTAGAGCTTCTCTACTGGATGCAAGACTGTGAAGCCAACCTATGCCAGACCTTTACAGTTTTCAGATGGATAACGCTGTTTGTTCATTTAGGTGACTGAGAAAATTAATGTATAAAAATATTAGTCCTATATATTTTGTTGCAGATAATGGAGATTGTGTGTTTAAATGCCTGATTAACCAGGAAACAGAGCACTGTCGTGTTGGAAAGCAATCAGTCTTAATTACTGTAGGCGTCATCCGTGCTCTGCTCGAGTTCATGTCATGCAGTGGTAAGTGTTGAATGTGCTGTTATTTGTCTCTGTGTCATGCTGTTCTATTGCACACTGCTTACTAGCTCATTGTAGGGTCTCTTATCTGACAACAACAGCCATTTAGGTAAATGGTTTATAAAGCGAAATAATAACAGTAATTATCCTACTGCATAATGCAATATTAACTATTTATAATAGCAGTTTGTACTCACTTTATCCTATATGGACCTAAATATTTATTCTTCCAAGCTTTAAATATATATGTGCATTGCTGAAATACCAAAAGTTATTATATTAGTTGTTAGACGATGACCAGATGTGTTACAATGACCATTATTCAGCATAAAGGGAAAAAAACACATATGGGCTGTATAATTTTACGTCCACTCAACATAGTTTTGAGTGGCAGTAACTCTTCCCCATAATATGAGAGTGGAAGAATAGGATCGACATCTTCTGAGATGGATCTGTCTCTATACTTGTATGAAAAAGTAATTACAAGTTCAAATATGCTGGACTCTCTGTAATCATGATAAATGGTGTATGCTTTGTTCCTGGAAATGGCCCTGTTTTTCAGTGTTGACCACCAGAAAAATGCAGCACACCCTGCAAGGCATGTTATAAAGTACCATAATGCAAAAAATATCAATTTATTAAGATACTGTGCCCAAAGCTTTTGTTTATACCAGCGCAGCAGCAAGGTAACCCTAACATAGATGTTTTTGATATTGACTTTTTTTCTGAATTATGACCTGACTGCTTGGAACTTAGAACTGTGCTTGCTGTGGTGAGAGACCTTTCACTTGAATATGTTGGCGTCCCCTATTGCACTTTTTAACCATAGAAAAGTAAATTATTAACATCAGCAACTTGGGAATAATGAGCACTTGCAGTGGCCAGAATACACCTACATGACCTGAAACTTAGCTAACTGTTGCTGCAACTGTGGCATTTCTTGCATAAATTGTCTGTGCATGGCACTTGTAAGGGTTAATCTCAGCCAATTTCAATGATCTTGGCTGCTTGGTTCCCTATTACTTTAACTATTTAACATAAAGGTCATTGCAGCAGCCCAAGACAATTCTGTATTTTCTGTATCTGGATATAAACTCAGATACAGAAAAAAATTATGCAGTCACAGTATCAAGTAGCTCTATTCTGAATGCATGCACTCTGTATAGCGTTTGGCTTCATGTATGTCACACTTTGTTTTCAGAGTACAATGCACAAATCATAGACGTCAATGCGACACAGGCTCTCCAGATGCAGAGGTGTGAGATGATAAACAATACACCCAAGTGAAATGTGCCATTATGTTCTAGTAAGGTTTAATGGGTCTGTTAAAAGGTCAAAACAGATATTGTCAGTGGGCAAATGCTAACGCATGAACTTCTTTAAGCAGGCACAATTAAATGCTGTTTTTTAAATTTTATTTTTACTTAAAGACTTTTAAATATGATGGTAGACATGGCGTGCATCTTAAAAGCATGGTAATACTACCACTCATTTAATTAAAAAAATAGCATATCATGCCTTACATAGGATATACAGCATTGCCCTCAAATCTAAAAAACTGTATATTGATGTATGATGTTATGTAATATTTATAGGTTTTTTCAACCTGCTTATATCAGTATTTTCCAATTTCTGCAAAATTAAGAAAATTCTTTCTGCCCGATTTTGTTATTTCATTCTGTCAATCACTGTATAGGCTATGACTTTTTTAGCATGCTCCTTAGACAAAAGACGTGCGACCGTACAGTAGAAACGGTCGCACATCTTCATTCACACTGCATGATTCTCGTACGATCGCGGGCATTTCCCGTGATTCTCGTACGAGAATCGTGCAGTGTATGGGCACCTTGAGCTCACTCCTGTGATGGACTAAAATTTCAATACAAATTAGTAAGCTAAATGTGAAATTGTAGTCCACCATGGGAGCAAGCTTGGAGTGGTGGCTGCCTTACAACACACACAGGGACCATGGGGAACAAAAGTAATCACCCTCCAGAAGGAAGGTCAGTGTCAGCACCAATTCAGAGATGATTTTTGGATCTACAGCTGAGTGATACACAAATAAGAGACATTTTTGTTAATAGTTAAGGTACTTGAATCAATTTTCAAGATTTAATTCCTGAGTTCAGTCCCACCTTAATCAACACATCTTTATTGATGTTTGGTCATTGGAATCCCAACAGGGTCCTTTCATCAGACAGTGTGATCTGTGTGGAGTGCTGGTGACTTATCTTCTTTTCTCACAAATAGAGACACATGCTTCAATAAAAACCCAACAGAAGTTTTAACCTTTCCTTATGCTATGCAAAATAAAAAGTGTTTTGACTGGACATGTGCACAGAGTTATGCTATTTTGTAACCTAAAGCAGCCGTACATCAGCTTCAAAATTAATGTTGAAAATTTGTATTCCAGGTTGTACTAGGTGTTAGTTTTGGAACAGGATTTCTCTCATTTTTTTGCAGTATAACTGGAGCAAGTAAGGTGTATGTGATTGAATCTAGCCCTGCTGCAAAATGTACTAAGGTAAATCCAAAGTAAGTTCATGTTTACACTACAGTGTCAAGGGCCAGATTTGTGGAAAGGTAGCATGTGTACAGGCCTAGATTGTGGGGGTGAAAAATAATTTCCTCATCGAGGTCCCTCTGTATAGAGTGGTTCTAACTCTTTAAGAGCCTCCATCTTGGAGCATATACAGCAAAGGATGAATTGGATGGGGGTTCACCAGGAGGTAGCCCATTCCTCTTTAAAGGCGCAGGGACACCAGAAGCCCAGCACATCACAATGGCAGCTGAAGCCCCTAGTGTGTCCCCACAATTCCAGCAAGTAAAACAAATGGCAAACATATTCATCAATTGATTACTAGCTTTAAATCAAGGTGCACGTGGAAGGGATTTACACAGTACAAAAGCAAACATTTCTCAGCACACTCACCAGCTAGCCTGAAAAAAATTACACTGTCCAACTTTGGTTTTAGACAAAAGGTTTTGAGGTTTTATTTGCACAACTTCTGCAAAATTGTAACGATCCCCGGTTTCGGCCCACAGCCCGAGTGCGTTCCAGCGTGGAGCGCATCGGCCGAGTGACTCGCCGCAGGCTGCCTCCCCTATTGGGGGAGGTATTATGCGCTCCAGGCTGGAACGCGGAAGTGTCCCGCAACCGCGGGCTATTTAAACTTGCAGGAAAAAGAAGATGGCGTTCCACTATTGGGTTCTGTCGCCCCACAAACGTCAGGAACCTGCTGCAATTCTGACTCCACAGACAGCACTCCCAGGAAGGACCCCTACTACCTCCTTCAAGGGGAATCTTTTGACCTCGGAAGTCTTGACCACCGAAAAGCGCAAGTACTCTGAACTATCCCTATTGAATATAATTTTTATTACTTTGCCGTGGAACCTATTCTATGCTTGTGGGATTTAGTTACCTGCTATACAAAGACTGCCTAACTAACTAGCTCCTATTGTGGTACTATTGAGATTGCGCTGGTGGGCTATAGACTTCATTAACGTGCATATACTTCAATTACTGCATACAACTATTCACTGTATGATACATTTGCCTGGACTGATTCATTAGCCGGGACTCCACTGGATCGGCCTTGCTTCCCTATTGCTGATACTTGCAAATAGCATCTCCAGAATTACCTACACTACTACTAGAAGATAATCGGGGTTATACCTTACAATAACTTCGCTACTGTTCCGTTATTATACTCTTAGTTTATACGGCACATGATGCGCGAATCCCAAACTCTCCGCCTCTGAGAGTGAAACCTGGGATTCACGACTGACTGCCACGTTACGCCCACACCTGGGAAACATATATCCGCAGTTGTGATCCTAATCCATTCCTAACCCTCCGGGACGCATTACAAAAATATGGGGCAGCCACACTGCCTCGTCAAGGCCCCTCTGTGTTGCGTGGTCCTAACTCTAATCTATGAGAGCCTCCATTTTGGAGCATATATAGCATATATTTATACTGTGTGTGTTTGTGTATATATTTATATTTTTTTTGTAGGCTAGCTGGTGAGTGTGCTGAAAATTTTTTGCTTTTGCACTCTGTAGAGTTGATGGACTTTTTTTCACTTCATATGGGTTTTGCATTCTCAAATAAGTCTAAGTGTATGCAAAACCCACTTATACTAGATCAAATGCAAGTCAAATGCACCTGTCAATATATTCGGAACGATATCTGAATTGTCTCAAACTGATATCAGGCTTAGAAATGACATACAAATTTCAGTATACAACTTCTTTATAAATAGGTCCCCTATGTGCACTTCAGTCTCATTTATACTTTACTAAGCAGCTCTGAACTTTGGGCATGCAACGTACGCCCCCCAAAAATGTAATAAAAATACACAGGGAGTATGTTGCACGCAGGCAAATCCCGGCAATCAAAATGACAGCCAGAACTATGGCCAAACCTTTTTTGGCCATAGTTCTCTTTAGGGTCACAGGAGGGCATTTACTAATGTCCTCCTGTCACTCAAAACAGCATATAGCGGGCCCACTATATGCTGACAGTGCAGAACCTGGCTGCAGCCAGGAAGGGTCCTGACAATATTATCGGGATCCACCCCACTGCCTGATTGACAGCTAGCACTGTCAATGCCAGATGTCAATCAGAGTCTCTAGAGCCAGAGCCAGCTGTGCCTGCCCCCTCCCTCATCTCTCCCTCCAGAGAGCCCTGGAGGAATGGGGAGAGGGAAATCCCTGCGGGGAGAAGTGACTGACAGTCACCACTCTCAGCAGGAAAAAGATCATGAACTAAACAATCAGTGGTATGTGATTGGTCAGTTCTCGATCTATAGAGCCGGCATGTGACAGCTGCAGTGTCGCATGTTGGCTCTAACTATTGGAGTTGAGTGTATTTCTCTCATTCTATAGTTTACCTGTAATTGACAAATACAGTGTAACAACATTGTTGTTACATTGTATTCACTTCGTTTTATTCATACGTAGATCAAAAAGTGCATTTTGTTAGTTTTGTTACCTTTTTATTTTTTTTATGTAGTATTGCCAAATGAAAGCCTTGTTTGCCCTAAAAATCATGAAGTATGTATTATTTTGTTACTTTAAGTAATGACAAAGTTATTGCAAAATACGCAGACCCATAGCAGAGATGTAAACAAATTACTCATTAAGAAGTATACAGGTGAGAGAGCTGAAGTGGTTAAAGGAAATCTATGCTGTATGAGGTTTTCCAGTGGTGAGCTTCTTAAAATGTTAGTTGCCTGGCTTTCTTACTAATCCTCTGAGTTCAGTATTTTAATGCAGGAGGTATCAGGGAAACCATACAGACATACCATCTGGCAAATATTATTTTATCTCCGTTAGAATATTGATATCTAAAATATAATTGTGTTGTCATGTATTCTTTCAGATACTGGTGACTAGTAATAAGCTACCAGATAAAATGTCAGTGATATGTGGGAAAATGTAAGAAATATCTCTCCCGGAGTATGTTGATGTTATCATTTCTGAACCCATGGGACACATGCTGTTTAATGATCACACCCTGGATAAGTACCTTTACTCCAAAAAATGGCTTAAACAAAATGGTAAGAGAATAATACACAAATATAAAAACATCAATCTAGTAAATCATTTGTACTCTGTAACCCTAGTCATAAAAGCATGGGGCAAGCATGAAAACCATGGACAAACCCACATTTTTTTTGTGCATAATTCTGGTCAGCTAGCAGTTTAAAAACTTTGCCTAAATGCAGTTCACTGCAGTTAGAATCTGCATGGTGCTGGAGATCACTCAGTAGGGTAGGTGAAGGTTTGTACAACCATTTCATCATATACTGTTCTTTTATTGTGTTTGAAAACTTAATTGGCAGTTTCCAAGAAATGGGCTCATAATATTCTCCTGTTTGACTGTTAAATATAGGTGCAGCAAATAATTCCTGCATCAGTGGATGTAAATCTGATTCCTTGGTGGTAGCAGACTTTTGTTGTATATTCATAGCCAGCTCTCCCAAACTGAATGGCCTATCACATCTAATGCAAGATCAAAACCAGCTCCTTACCCAATTCAGTAATGGTCAGTACATTGAGTCCAAATGTAGTAATACAATGTTACAATGTTATTGAGGATTCCACATAGGAAAACACAACTGGTTTGTTTTAACTTGACCAAGCCTTTACCATAGCAATTATTGTGTTTAGCTCGCTACACGGTAATATTTGTCTTTTTACTTTAGGTCTTATGTTTCCTGCTTTCACTCATATCTACCTGGCACACTTTTCAGATGAGCAGCTCTACATTGAACATTATTCCAGGTCTAATTTCTGGTGTGGGCTCAAAGATTTTTACACCATGGTATGATAAATATTTCTTTAAGAGCTGCCATAGCAGTTGGACTAACTAATAATTCTAAGATTACTTTAAATAATTGTGCCATCTGGAGTGACCACTGAGGGAAGCTAACCACTTGAGATTACAGGAATTGTTGAGAATTTCCAACCTAGTGAGTAGAACATTTATTTCTCCTTCGATTCACACAAAAGGCAATGGTCCTTTTAGCATGCATAGAAATATCATGGTAGGCAACTGTGGTCCGAATAATCAAGGGCAGATCTCTTACCTCCTATGATGCTGTGGGAGAGATAATCCCTGCTATCACTTATCTGCTAATAGACAATTTTCTTTTGTAATATAGTAAATTATATTACCCATGTGAGCAGCTGTACAATATTTGCACCTTAAAGGAGAACTATGGGGTCAGTGTTTTTCCCCATAGTTCTCCTTAGGGTAACGGGAGGATACAAACTAGCGTCCTCCCGTTACCCTAAGCTCAGTATACCGCGAGCTACAGCTCGCGGTATACTGAGACGCCACAGCCGGAGCGGATCCCGACATCGACGTCGAGATCCGCCCAGCTGCGTGAGTGACAGCTGGCTCTGCCTATCTAGAGGCAGAGCCAGCTGTACCCGCCCCCTCCCCCGTCCGTTCCGCCAGTCAGCGCTGGCAGATCGGAGCGGGGAGAGGGGAATCCAGCCCCTCCCCCTGTCACGGCAGAGAGCCGTGACAGGATCGAGAGGTGAGTGAACCCGGTATGTGTTCGCTCTCCTCCCGATCTACTGAGCCGACCTGTGACCGTCTCATTGTCACAGGTCGGCTAGAACTGTGAGGTGAGTGGAAATCACTCATCTCATAGTTCTCCTTTAAAGCTGGACATAACCTTCAGTTTAAATCAGAGAACTACATTCCAGGTGCAGCAAAAAAAAAAAAGAAAAACAATTTCTTACAGTTTGCTTTCCTTGGAAAGCAGCCACATCCTGAGTAGAAAAGTATTTCATGCTGTAGAAAGGGGATCTTTAATCTCTGTGTGGAAGCATTGGTCTCTCTGCAGAGGTCCAACTTAACAAAGTCAGACCTAGTGCTGTGTAGTCAACAAAGCTCACGTTTCCTGCTAATTTGAGAATTCTAGTTCTGACTAAGCAGGAGGTGTGTTGTACCTATGCAGAGAGACCACTGCTTGCACACCTGCTGGCAGGGGACAGGCTTTTCTACTCAGGCTGTGGCTGCTTTCTAAGGAAAGCAAACTGTAAGGCATTGAACACCTTTTGTTTTAATGCACCTGGAATATAGGTAACTGATATACACTGAAATTTCAGAGGGGCTTTAAAACAATGTATTATGTTTGACAACAGGTGCTAGAATTGTGTGCTTTTGTAATATACAGGTATTAGAAGAGCTTTTATGGCATCAACCTTACCAGTCTGTGGAGGGCAGCAACTGATGAATACATTAGGCAACCAATTGTTGTGAGTGTTTTTGTTTCCTACAAGCACAGGTGTAAAAATGGCAGCATTTATATGGAAAATACACTTTGCAGTTTATGATGGTTCTCCAGGAAGGATTATATCCTCTTTTTGCAAAAGCATTGTTACATTTTTAGACAAGCTAGAAGAATTTCATTTTATTCACAGTGCAGGAACATATGTACAATGTCTAATTAACAACACAGTTCTCCACATGCTTAAATGTACTGTATGTATTATGCACTTTCCAGGTAGTGTTATTGCTAGTGTACAGGGGCGGACTGACAACACATGGGGCCCCCGGGCAATACGAGATTGTGGGGCCCCTTTGTGCTTCGCCCATATACAAGCCCCACCCATCCACAAGCGCCACCTACATATATATATTCATGTTTTACAGTAATTATTTCTTCACCCAATTTTTAAAATAGCAGGCCTATTCACTAAAAGGTGAATTGCAGGGAAATTGATAGGAGAATATCACAATCTAGAATAATATAAGCGATTTGGAAAATGAGAAATGACAGAATTTTTTTGCTTTGACTAATTTGACCTAAATTCTTCAATCCTGCCAATTCTCCTGGGTGAATTTCTGGAGAATTAGTAGGAAAGTGACAGGGGAACAGAATAATCTAGGACTGGAGCAGGGGGTGGGCGCACACCGCAAGAAGGGTATGCCAACATCCATCCCCACCCCGCTCCAGTGTGTGCGTTTAGCTCCCCAAATGATCAGTCTGCCTAAATAGGTCAGTCAGCCTATGACCAGCACCAATGCATGGCAGGCCTCAGACCAGCACCAATGCATGGCAGATCTCAGACCAGCATCAATGACAATGTAAATAATGCAGCACTCGGTAGCAGTGGCGACTCTAGGAACAATATATAGGGGGGCACATAAGATACCACAGTCAAATCTGGGGGGGCACTAATAATTTTCATTGCATGTCGCAACCGCAGGGCACCGAGAGCTGATTTAATTGCGGATGGCATCTGAGCCCCGCGGTTCTGACATGTAGTCCAACGCCGCCCACAATCCTGAATATCACAACCGTTTATTTTTTTAAAACTTTTTTTGTATTTTTTTTGTATTTTTTTATTAAACTTAATTTTTTTCATTTTTTTTACTTTTTTAAGTTTTATTTATTTAACTTTATTTTTGTCAACTTGGAAGAGGACCATTGACCAGCAAAGGATGTGGAGAGGCTAAGTAGTACTTTTTTGAACTGGAAGGGAAGCAAAGAACTTGGGATGGGGGTTAGGCCCAGAAGGTATAGTTGGGTTTTAACACTTAACTTTTAAAACTACAGCTGTTGGATACCCTGCAGTATGTAACTACCACATGTTAGTAATAGCAGTGTCGAGGAAAACCATCAACATCATAATAATAATAATAATATTAAGGCACCTTTCAATGGGATGCTGAGGTCCTGCATTGCACTGTGGGATGTGCCATGGGGGGAGGCAGAAGCATCAATCATTTTGCATAATACTGGGCTCCTGTGTTCCCGTGGCTCTTGGTACTTACAGAAATGATTTCCAGCAATACAATATACAACAATGCAGAGTACCATTAGCTATAGAGGACTACAAATTACAGCAATACATTGTACAGCAATACAGAATATAAAGCTACATACTCTGTGTAGCTCACCAGGGCTGTGTGGGGGTCTCACCAGGGCTGTGCAGGGTCCCAGGAGGCTGTGCATTGTCTGACCAGGGCAGTATGGGGTCTCAAGTGGATGTGTGTGGTCTCACCATTGCTCTTCACGGTCTCACCAGAACTGTGCGCAATCTCACCAGGGCTGTGCAGGGTCTCACCAGAGCTGTGCGGGGTCTCACCAGAGCTGTGCGGGGTCTCACCAGAGCTGTGCGGGGTCTCACCAGAGCTGTGCGCGGTCTCACCAGAGCTGTGCGCGGTCTCACCAGTGCTCAGCTCGGTCTCACCAGAGCTATGCGCAGTCTCGCCAGTGCTGTGGGTGGTCTCCCAGTGTTGTGCGGGGTCTTACCAGGGCTTTGCAGGTGGGTGTGGGTGGTGAAGGAGGTGGGAAGGAAGAAAAGGAGGATGCGGATGCACTGTAAATAGACAGGTGCCGCGAGATTCCAGCAAGTGAGGGACCTTACGCCAGCTGAATAGGTTTAAAAATAAAAAAAATTGCAGGAGGGGGGGAGGAAACCAAGAGGATGAAGAGGGAATGAGATAATGGCAGCCTGCATCTAGGTAGAATTAGGAAGCAATCAGATGGGCTGACGGGCCCCCTTATGGCCGCGGGCCCTCGGGCAGAGCCCGATCGCCCGAATGGTCAGTCCGCCCCTGCTAGTGTATGGGATGTTTATTTGATATTACTATGTACAGTTCATCAGATGAAGATACCATACTTTTGTAACCGATGGTTGTTTTGAAAAATGTTAATTAATTGACTGTATCTTATAGCATATTTGAATGTCTGCCAACTGCTTGAGCTCACACAGTATAATGCTTAGAAGAGAATCCATTATGTGTGGGCTTATGCAGGAATCTGAATATTTAGTCTTTATTATAAATCACAAGTATACTTGCAGCAGCACACAATTACCCCTTATTTAGCTTTACGTACTTTGTCCAGTGCTGACACTTGATAACATCACCTGACACATAAATGATGGAAAGCAGTGTGTGTGGGAGCAAGCAGAGCAAGGACGTGAAATTACTTACACCCACAGACACACTCACAAAAGTTGAACTCGATGGACCTGTGTCTTTATTCAACCGTACCTTCTACAGTATGTAACTAGATTATGTACAGTAGCTATGCCTACATTTGCGTTCTTATACAAGCCCACAATGCAGGGGCACCATTGCAATTTATCCCTGCTCTTGTTTGCCTGAGGCTCCTCTGTCCTGCACTCATTACCTGTATCAATGGCACCTGCTTGAACTTGTTATCAGTATAAAAGACACCTGTCCACAACATCAAACAAGTTACACTCCAAACTCCACTATGGTGAAGACCAAAGAGCTACACTGCTCTGCAAGTGTAAGTATTTCCAAATCAAAGCATTTTACACCTGAGATGTCTATGTTATTATTAATCATCATACATAGAGGGATGCATTGGTAGAATTTGATTTTTGAGTGTAAAGGTCCGCTTTAAATATTAGCATATGTAGAAATATTTAGGTAAATATTTAGGTAGCCTAAGTTGATTTTTTTTTTTTGGCTCAGATAAAAGAAGCACATAATATGACAGGATATCTTGGGAAGCCTGGACAGAAAGATGATTTATAAATCAATAAAAAATATGGTCTGCAAAAGAGATTTTGGCAGTAATCCGCTCGTCATAAATATTTTACTCTATTGCTATATTTCATTGTTCTTTTATGCAAGGGTATCACGTCTCTAAATGATTGTGATTTATGGACTTAATTCATAGTTTCATATTCAATTGGAGGACGTTTATGAGAACAAATATAAGGGCAAGATGGTTTTGTGCCACAGCTATCCCTGCTGAATCTAGTATTTCAGTCTAACAAAATGAGCCATGAAAAAACTGCATGCTTAGAATTTTCTTCAGTCTTACGACACACAGTGAATGAATAGAACTAAAGAAGAATACTAATGCAAGCAAAGGTCTCTCAGTCTCAGGAAAAATATACTGTACAAAGTGGCAAACAATACTTGTAATTTACACTACTTGGCATTCCTTGTAAATGTATACTCTTCCACACGTAGTACGAACATATGTAATTTCTTACACTTTACAACACACTAAAAAACCAAAGAGCTGCTCCCATGGTAGTATTTATACTTCTAGGTCCTAAGCAGTGTTGCAGGTTTGCCATTTAGTCCATTCAGTACAGTGAAAGGCTTCCCTGGGAAGGATGTCTATCATTGATCTGAGAAAACTATGGGGGAATTCATAAAAACTGGAGCAGGCAAAATTTGAAACAGTTGCCCATGGCAACCAATCAGCTTCTCTGTTTCATTTTCAAAGCTTAAAGGATTACTAAAGGCTGAGTGTTTTTTTTACCTTTTTTTTACCTGTCCGAAATTCTCAGTTGTTGGTCAGAAAGGAGGGTCGTGGCCTGCCGCAGTGCTGTGTGTATGGACGCATACAGCCCCATGCGGGCACAGCAGGAAACGAGCACGCATGGGTGCCTTTATAGCTCAGCTTAGCTGATGGAGCCACCTGTGCATGGGGCGGGGGGAGAAAGCGATGTGGGGAGCCATTAGAAAATGAGGATTTGGACATTTTTAATAAAAAAGAACAAAGGATTTCTTGGGTAAGGTGACTAGGTCTACTGCACATGTGCGAGGTCCCGGTTTCCGTACAACAGGAAAACGTGCGGTAGTGCGCATGCAACGGGATGTACATGCAGAGACGCGCTAACCTCTGACGCACAGGAAGTGATGCAGTATCTCTAATTGATAAGCCTATTTAAAGCAATCATGGCCTGTACTTAGTTGCTGGATGGTCTTTCAGCTTGTCCCTGTGATCCTGTTGTTCTGCCTGATTATTGCTCCTGTGTTTTAACCCGGATTGTACCTGACTTCTCCTGATTGCCGCCTGCCTTCTGACCTTGGATATGGGCTGGACTGGACTTTGCCTCATCCCTTGTACTTCGCTGCCCGACTGGCGTGACCCCTGGCTTGTCTGACCTTGGTTCTGCCTGCTGCTATGGTACCCTGCTGTCCGCCCAGGGTGACCTTGGCTCTGCTCTACTTGATCCTGATCCAGGACTCTTACCTGGCATGGTGTTGCCCCATCCACTGGCAACCGTGCTACTTGCTGTTTTCTCAGGCTCTGTTTCCACCCTCAGAGTCTGAGGGACACTAGGTGCAAGGGAAGCCTCCTCATTCAACCACTCTCCAGGCAGGCACATGATTTCTTGTTGTAAGGGCCTCCTATTTATAAAAACAAACATAATTAAAGCTTTAATATCACTTTAGCTGAACAAACAGAAACAAGAAGCTGGTTGATTGCTGGGGATGCACCGATACCGATATTTTATAGTATGAGTACCAATAATTTTTTTCCGGTACTCGCCAATACCAATTACCGAGTAACGGAAGTCCCATTCAGGAAGCCAGGTGGTGTGTAATGGCTCGCCACCTGGCTTCCCGATTAACAATAAAGCCGTCCCAGCCTGTCCCCTCTCACCTCGGCATGTCCAGCCTGTCACCCCCGGGGCCTCTCCAACCATCAACGGTCTTCCTCCGGTACCCAGCCAGAGCCGTCCTGCTGGCCAATCATGGAAGCCGGGCGCCGTGTAATGGGCGGCGCCCTGCTCTCTGATTGACCGGGAGGCCGGCTCCATGCTCCCTCGTGAGCTGAGATGACGAGGGAGCATGAAGCCGGCTTCCCGGCCAATGAGAATGCCGGGCGCTGCACCATTACATGGTGCCCGGCTTCCTGATTGGCCAGCTTCCCGACCAATCCGGAAGCCAGGCAGCACGTCAGTACAAGTGACGAGAGCGCATGGAGCCGCTTCACAAGTGACGAGAGCGCATGGAGCGGCTTCCCGACCAATCAGGAAACCAGGCAGCAAGCTCTCGTCACTTGTAGTGACACGCTGCCCGGCTTCCTGATACAGGAAGTACTCGTGCTAGGCATCGGAGCATTTGGGCGAGTACCAAGTATGGGTGCATGGGCAACTTCTCCAGATTCTGCCTAATTTATTAATTCTATGGGCAACTTCTCCAGATTCTGCCTAATTTATGAATTCCCTCCATTGACTCTTTGGCCTAGCCAGTCTCCAGATCTCAACCCCATAGAAAACCTTTGGAGGGAGTTGAAAGTCCTTGTTGCCCAGCGACAGCCCCAAAACATCACTGCTCTAGAGGAGATCTGCATGGAGGAATGGGCCAACATACCAGCAACTGTGTGTGCCAACCTTGTGAAGACGTACAGGACACGTTTGACCTCTGTCATTGCCAACAAAGGATAGATAACAAAGTATTCTAAGTCAGTTGCACATCCATGGTTAGCCTAACACTTCACAATCAGCTCTAAATGGATGAAAGGTAATATCTCGCACATTGAACAGTACAATAAAATGTGTAATAGTATTTAAAAAGTGAAAAAAAGTTTAAAAAATATTTTTTTCACCTGCTTTCTACTGAACCTGAATTTCTCGTGGATAATGCAACGTGGATGTTTCTGCTGTGTGCATATTCATTTGAGGGGTCTATTCACTAAGCTGCCGTAGGCAACCGAGTGAATGACCGACAAGCCTCAACAATACCAGTTGTTGAGGCTTGAAAAAGAGGTTAACCCTCGAAACGCGTAGCCACTGGAGACACCCGACAGTCACAGACTTTGTGATCAACATCGACATACGGCGCACGGCGTTCCCTAGCCGGGTATAGCTACTCCCACTTTTTGTCTCCGTTCCTGACCGGCGCAGCTCGGACCGGCCAGCCGAGAACGCGGGCGGCCATACTGACACGCACCCCCAACAGATCAGCCTCTCACATAACCGGGGACACCACCGGGTCTCTCCGACCCAGGACCTGTTAAAGGAGGGCGCCGCACGGACCACGCAGAAGCTTCCAACCGTAAGTCAGCTTGCTTTAACATCACTGCATACACCCAGATTCTACATACCAAGATCCACCAACATCCCCTATCACATAGATCTACTAGGCCAAATCGTTTCCATTCACATCACTTCTGGTAGTTGCGCTCCTGTCCTTTTAGTTTTCACCAACATCAGGCTACTCACTGCTGTTCGGCCTATTCTTAAAGATGCCGAACAGCAGTGAGTGAATAGCCGAATGCCGCTGAGCTGCATTCGGCTCTGCTGTTCGGCATTCGGCTCGGCTGTTCTGCTCGGTCCCTCAGAGGTACCGAGCAGAACAGAAAAAGAGTTTAAAAAGGTAAAAAAAGTAAATAGAAAACGATTGTGCGGAGCTAGCAGTGACAGCTAGCTCCGCCCAATAGTTTCCTATTGTCCGGCGGCTCTGCTGCTGTAAAAAAAAAAAAAAAACTCTCCCGGGCACTCTGGGAGCCTCCCGCTCCAGGCCACCCAGGAGAGAAACAGAATAAAGAAAAAAAAGACACAGCAGTGTTTCTCTCCTTGGCGGTGGGGAGCAGGATACTCCCGGGGGGCCAGGGAGAGTTAGCTGTTTGGAGATCAGTGTCCCTGGTTAGCAGGTAACCAGGGACGCTGATCTCTCTGCAAGTGGCCGGAGCCAGCCGTAAGATCACGGCTGGCTCCGCCCAGCTGTCAGAAGCAGGCTGTCGGCCAACTTCGGCTTTCAGCACGGCTCAGCCGAGCCGATGCATATGCGTTTGGCTCGACTGAGCCGCTCGGCCATGTCCGGGAGCTGTACGGGCTATTGTGAATAGCCCGTACAGCACCCCTTCGGTTCTACTGAACCGAAGGGGTCCTGGGGCCAAAGCTAGCTGAAGGATCGGCCGAAGCTAGCTGAAGGATCGGCCGAAGCTACGTCCAGATCCTTCGGCAGCTTTGTGAATAGACCCCTCAGACTCTGATTGTTAAAATAATGATTTATCCCTTCCTGAGACCTCTATATCTAACCTCTATATGGATACAATCTTCATCAGATAGCTGAACTCACCAAATACTTTTCATCCGCGATAATCTTTATTGCAAGTAGCAGGTTACTGACAGACAATAAGATGTGGTAGATGCTGAATTAAAGTATTTAAGGTAGTTAAAAGTAATATTTATTTTGCTAGCCTCAAGAACACATGTAGTTTAAAATGGCTGAATGGAACAATGAGAAAAGGGGGGTGTTACATTATACAAAGGGGAGGAAATGCAGGTAAGAGGGTGTAATAGACACAGTAACCAAAAGATGGCACCATAACAAATATTAACTATACCAAACACAATGATACCAATGCAAATGTATTCAGGTTTTACCTTCTTTTAATTTTTCACAACGAGGGCTTGTTCACACCAGGTGAGTTAAGCTACATTGATCAGCATTGACCAATGCAGGCTCAATGCAAGGACGAATAGAAAACAATTGCTCTCTATATACCCTGTTTACAACATACATGTGTGGTGTTGTGCATCACATGAACATGCTCTAAAACATGATTGTTTTAATATTTTTCAGCCAGTTAAATCTTGTTGTAAACTTTCACTTTTATTTTTAAGAATGGAAATTCCATTTGCCTTTCACATATTGCAATCCGGACTGATTCATGGTCTTGCATTTTGGTTTGACGTGGCATTTGTTGGATCACTGTAAGTAAATCTCCAAGGAAGCTAAACTAACAGAAAGCTTATGGCGTTCCACCATTTGTTCATATGAAGGGATTCTATTTTACAAATTAGTATATTCCTTGTAGTTTCACAATCTGGCTTTCCACTGCTCCAACAGAACCATTAACTCATTGGTACCAACTCCGCTGTCTTCTCCAGACTCCACTTTTTGCCAAAGAGGGTGAAACTATCAGGAAAAGTGCTGTTTCAAGCTAACAAAGGTTAGGCAGAAAAAAAATATGCATACCGATATAAAATATTGATTAGTACTTATTTCGTTATTATTGTATAGTTCAATGTTTAATTTTTTTTTTTTTAGGGCTGTTACTGATTAAAATTTTCGTGTTCGATTAATCGCAAAAAATTTTAATCGATTCATTTCGATTAATTATAACACACATACAGATCCAACTACATTGGCCTACATACATACAGCACAGCAATGAAGTAATTAAATGAACTAGGATCACACTAATCCAGCACGTTATTAATCTCACGTGCCCCACTCAATATGGCGAGGTGAGTTTTCATTTTTGATCAAAAAGAATTTTAATCGATCAAAAATGTTAACAATCAATCGAGCAATTAATCGTTAATTTCCGCAGCCCTATTTTTTAATCAATATATGAGGTAAATATGAAAGTAACAAAGCAAAAGAACCATCTAAAAAAAAACAAAATATTAGGACTAGGGATGCACTGATACAGGTTTTTCGCTATCAAGTAACGATACTTTTTACCGCTACTCGACTATACCGGAATTCCCATTAAGGAAGCCAGGCGGCATGTACTGACTCGCCACCTGGCTCCCTAATTAGCCGGGAATCTGGGCAGAGTGTAAAGACTCGCCACCCGGCTTTCCGATTAGCAGTGAAGCTGCCTCCATGCTTGCACCAGGTGACAAGGGAGCATGGAGCCATCTTTCTGGCCAATCAGGAAGTCGGGTTCTTGGCCAGCTTCTTGACCAATCAGGAAGCCAGGCAGCAAGTCATTACACGGCGCCCGGCTTCCTGAAACCCGGAAGCTCGGGTATCAAGCTAGGCATCTGAGCAATTGGGCGAGCACGTGTTTTAGCCCAAATACTCGGTATCGGCACCGATACTGGTATCGGTATCGGTGCATCCCTAATTGGGACATAGCATTAACAAACAGCTTCTCAAATGTAAATGGTAATAGTATTTTGCATATCTTATGGGTGGCTAGAGTATATTCTATAATAATTATGGAAAGAAAAAGCCATGACAAGTTAGAATTATTTAACAGGCCTACATTGGCCTATGTACTGTACATACCCTTGTTAAAGTGGAACCTCAGCTTCCTTCCCACCCACTCTGAAGCCCCTCCCATCTTCCTGGGATCTATAAAAAAACACATCTCCCCTCTTAATCCAGCCATTTCTCTTCCCTCCCCAAGTAGTCTCTACCCTCACCCCTGCCAATCACATTGCCCCCTCACTTCTACAGACTCCTCATCACCCTCATACTCCTCAGGGGCCATAAACCCATCCAGCTCTGTTTTTCATAATGTACAGTAACCTGACCTGACCTGATAGTGCTTACTCTTACAGCTTTATCACCATACACAATCCCTATCAAACCACCTTCATTGTCCCCTTTTCTTGTCACTCCTTCTCAATTTCCCACATTTCATGTTACACTACATTCACAACCTCCCAATTTAGGTTTTAACTCTTCCCAGCAGTTCACTACAACCGTTCAAGCATCCCAAAACTAATTGTGAACTTACCGCTGTAGCACTTCTCAGCCATTGTAGCCTGTTTATGTTCCTGCTATTTCTTTGAGGTGTATTACAATTACTTGTTCCCTCCTTTCTGTGTATACCCAGTTATGTATAATTCAGTATCAAAAATAAATAAAACAAATAAAGCATTTATTGAAACAACCTATACATTCTTTTTTTCCCCAGTAGTCTTTAGGCTGGTCCATTGATTTAATGGTTTCTTCCTCTTCTTCATGGTGTTGGGCAGGCCTTTCTCCTAGACTTATCAGTGCTAACATAATAACATGTTAGTGCTGCTCAGTCCTGGACAACTGTGTGCTCAGTTTGGATGATGACACAGCCTTGGGGGTAATTGGCAATCTGGGCTCAAAGGAAATGGGTTTGATGATGGTGGTTATCATTCAGCTTGGTAGGCTTACAGTGCTGGACATGAGAGTGGTAAGTCTTTGCGTGACAGCACTAGGGATAAGGTAAGTACTGGCACCATATTAAATTAATAAATTCAAACCATTACTACAAAAGTCTTTTCCTGCTTTGAGGCCTCATTTAAATATGTCTTTAAAAATGTATGCATTACTAACATGCATTTCTTACGTTTAATATGCAATGTAATCCATTAATGTTTTTTGCTATGAAACAATACATTTTAAATATATCTAGTCTTATCATAAAGCCAGATATTTTTACATGTAAGTATGGTTAATAATGGCATTTTACTTTTTCATCTCAACTATTTTAAGGGGTAATTGCAAATTTGCACATAAACTGTAGTATACTATATATAATACAGTAATACCTTGGTTTACGAGCATAATTCGTTCCGCCAGCATGCTTGTAATCCAAAGCGCTTGTATATCAAAGCGAATTTCCCCATAGGAAATAATGGACATTCAGATGATTCATTCCACAACCTAAAAATATTCATATAAAAATGATTACCATACTGTACTGTAATATAATACTGTACAAAATATAAAGAAAAATAAGCCAATTACCGGTACCTTCGTGGCTGGTGTGAGAGCGACAAGAGAGAGGAGGATTATTGTGTAGGATGACTTTCACTATCACTAACGGAATCACTGACTCAATGGAATCTTTTTCATTTCATGAAACCTTAACAAGGAATCTATCCAATGTGACATTGCATTGTCGTTAAACAGACTCATCGCTTGCACTGCTACAGCCTTATTCGGGTGGTGCTTTTCTACAGAATTTTGCTCTTATTGCAAGACATTGCTTGTATATCAAGGCAAGATTTTTCAGAAATGTTTGCTTGTCAGTTACTTGTAAACCAAGGTATTACTGTATACTTATATTGTAATTGCTGTATTACGATTGATTGCACCCACCTCCACCTTTCTGCGACAATATTCTGTCCTGAGAAGTGTCTAATTTCCTGTACTAATGAAAAGTAATCCTGGACGGGTGTGACCATTTGCACGTTAATTAGACATGTAAGTTTCGTTTTGATCGGAATGCAAATTCAGACAAAATTCCGTGAATTCGGACATTCGGATGCATCCGAATGTCCAAATTACAATGAGGCCGAATGCAAACTAATCTGAAAACGTTTAATTTGAAACTAAATCGGACATGTGACTGTTTTCTGGCCAATCAGAAAACGCCGTTCGAAACCAAAATGATCCGAATAACGAAACGGCATTAGGACCTAAAACCTGATACCTGGAAGAATGAAAAATCCGAAACAAACCGATTTTTTGATGGCTTACATGCCTAACACATGTTCATGTTCCTTTTATCAAGTACGGTGTTCTAACAAAGATTTTAGTAAAAGCAAGAAATAAAATGTGGGCCAGTTTAAAAATTCTATATTTAATCTTCTAAAACCTAACATGAGCTACAAGCTAAGAACTGCACTCTCATATTTGTGTTTCTTTCATAATAAAAAGCCCAAGACAAAGCAATTTATATTCCTAATGTATAGGTGTAATTACTCTCTTATTTGGTAAGACAAGTGAGTATGTGGAAAATAGGTCATTTTAATTCCAAATAGTGAAAATAACTTTCCAAGCTGCCTCAATCTAAATCGCTGTAACATTCCAGTGAGTCCTACTACTGTAAATTATGTTGTAATTTTCCTCTGAAATGGGTTGAGGAACAGTACCTGTATGCACCAAAGTACACTAATTAGCTGAAAGAATGGATTTTAACAGATGGAATGTGCATCCACAAAAATGTCCTGAACAGTTTGATGGCAATCAGCACTTTATAACAACACATAAAGCGGAAGCAGAGCGTTGTGATTGTACGTGCCTGTAATTCGTAATGTTTTTAACCAGAACTGACAAGGCACTTCAGATATGGTAATTAAAGTGTAATGATGCATACATTTTAATCGATCCACGTATTATGCTTTCTGTTTGATCTAGACAAAGTTATGACATTCACATTGTGGCAGCAGTAGACCAGACTGGCTTTAAATCAGGCAACATTCTGGATTTAAAGAACACTTTTTTTCAGTTAAGGTAACTGATCATTGAAGGCAAAAATAACCCATTATTAAAATGTTTTATATAGTGCTGACATTTCATGCAGCAGAGCATATAAAACCACTAGTGCCATTAGTACATAGTGTACTTTGAGAGGAGTTACAATTAATGACTTTACCACACTCATTTGGACACACAAAAATTGGGCCAATTTCAGTCAAACTCCATTTAATAGATTAGTATGTGTATGGACTTTGGGGGAAAGTAGTGCACCAAGAAAAAAAAACTATGCGTATACCGAGATAACATACAAAATCCAAGCATTTATTGTCTTGGTGGACCCCAATGTTGCAAAGCAGGAATTCTCTCACATATATTATAAACAAGTGCCTGTTCATGCTGGTTGGGGTATAATGGGAATATACCCTAAGTTTTTATTAGATTTTCTAAGAATATTTGCTAAACAGCAAGCAAAATAATCCTATGGCAATAAAAGTTGAAATGTTTTTGGGCAGATTGGTAATAATTATAAAAACTTCTGAAAAGAAAACTTGGAGTTTTGCATACAAACACATTAGATGTTTAATTTAAGCATACATTGCGATTACTGAGCTGTTTCCGGGCTACTTTTAATGATAACAAGAGCCTAAAAAAAATCAGTGGCGCTTCACAACTTGTTTTGAAAACCTGCCAGCGATTGGATCTGTATGGAGACAGCACACATGCCGGTGTCAGCATCAGATGAAGACTGCTGTGGGTCATGGTGCTCATTTGAGTCAGATATGGGCAAATATCTCCCTCGCCTGTTGTCCTCAGGGAGATATCTGCCTTATACTCTATTTTAAACACAATTGCTATTTTAAACACAATTGCTGTTTATAGAAGAAACAAAGGGAAATAATAATTGAGTCAGTTTTATTTTAAATGCAATATTTAGCCTTTTGCTTTATTTTAAATGCTGTGCTTTCAGATATGCATGAACTGTGCCGTGCTGAACGAAAATGAAATGTAACTAGATCTGCAAGCCTGCACCAAGATCTGCAATTACAGGAAAGAAAGTACAAGAACAAATACAGTATGATAAGCACCACCTTTAAAATAGGAAAAGAGGATTTTGTACTAGAAATAAAATGTTTAAGCCTATGAAATTTCTCTTGGTTGTTCTGGTAATGACTGGTGGAACCTAAACATAGTGTGCATGCGCGGGGCAAAACACAAATAGTGGGTCAGACTGCTAAAATGCTAGAGATTAATTGAAAAATGCTGGAGAGAAGCTTTTGGCAATGGTAGTTAATAAGGCTTCACCTCTCAAATAATATCTGCTTGCTATGTGTAACAATTCCACTTTTGCTCCTGTTTTTATAAAGAATGCCAAAGCAGTACTTGTATTTTCTAGAAAAAATGAACAAAGACTTTCACCACACCACAAAATATTCCTTTGTGTAGTTCCATTGTTTCATTTCACACATTTCATAGAAATAAACTTCAAGGGAGCCTTACTAATGAGGTATATACACTGCCATTGCTTACTACACCTTCAGGAAATGCTAAGCATACTGGTAAATGCCACTCCAGGTTGAGCCTGGGCTTGTCTGCTGCTGTTGGGTGCTATTATAGGCTGCCAAGGGTCTGCCTCCAGATGCCATGACAATGCAAAGAATGATTTCCAGATGACCTGAATTACCAATCTCCTGTCTTTGCTCCTGTATCCTGAACCCTGTGCTGCCATCGTTAACCACACACTACTCAGCTCCCAAGCAAACACCTCCACTCAGGTCAACCCACACTGCACAGAGTAAAGAGGATCACCTGCTAAACAACTGCGAACTGGATGGGACGTTATGAATCCATTCCTCATTCAATCCAGGACTACTGATGCTCTTAACTGCTCAGAATGTCAACACTGGAGAACTAGCGGCAATTAAGGTTATCAAACTGGAACCAGAGAATAGGTACTCTTTATCTGGACAACCAACGGCAGAGGAGGTGCCGGCAACATACACCGGACCAATTCACTCCGATAAATATACGTGTGTGGCTGTCTGTTACAGCCGGATAATTGGGGTGAGTACTTTTAGGGGATATGTATTGATCTCAATACACTCCCCGGAATAAGGATTGCGGATATATCACCGAACATTTGGAATATTTCGTTATTTTTCTTCACTTTGAAACGGATTGAAAATATCACAGAGACTTCTTTGTTATCTTTATAAAACATTTTTTATTGGAATTTTACACAGCAAATAACGGAGACCACATATGCATATATATTTTTTTCATAGAGACATATCATTTATAGTTTCTTAAACGAAACACTCAATTGACATCTATCCACCTTGACCACATAGAAGAGTCACTTTTTGATTGGATAATTAACTCTATGTTCACGGAAAGAATTCCTGTCACCCACGTTTGATTTGATTTTTTTTCAGCACTTTTGTTGTATGTTAAAATTGGCTTATATGTTTAGCACTTAATTTCTATCATTCACTAGTTAAATTTAGCGCTGTTTGATTTGTTATTTCTCAATGCAAAGAATGTAGCTACACTTTGTCTACCAGCATGTAACATTCTTTGTACTTGAAAGTACATGGTTCCACCAGGACCTCACTCCCTGATGTTTCACCCAAAGGGCTTAATCATGTGAATCCTATTCCTATAAAATCATCCATTTTTTAAATGTTGACATAAAACCATACTTATAGCCCCCTTTAATAGTTGCCAATGAGCAAGAAAGCAGACTATTCAACTATATAATGCACATATTCAATATGAAAAAACGTATGGACTCTGTAACCTTGAAAAACTCTGGAAGATGGATTGAGTTTGCATTCCTTGGTTCTGAATATGCTTGTCCCCTGTCATGTTGCTCCATTAACTTCCAAGTTTTCTTAGCCTTTGACCAGAAAGTAGAAACAGTTATACAAGTTCTGACTTCACTTCAGGGCCTGACCTGAAAAATATTTGCAAATAAAGGGAAATAGCATTTTTTTTTAAATGGTCTGCAGTGACAGCCTCCTTTTCTCTTAGTACAGGTCTACTTAATTTTGTTTTAACTAGGCTGGAGGGGGGGTATTACATATAAGTTTTGCAATACAAAACTATATGGAAACTTTAATCGGGTATTGCATACCTCACTTTCTGAGATGGGAAAGTACAAGTGTGTACAAAGTGTGGAGGCAAAAAAAGCACACCTCCTGCTATACCCCCACATTACGTAGCTCTTGAATAATTAATATGCCCAAAAACTATTGTTTTAACCCACAAGTGCTTTATTCACCATTTGTTGTTCTGTTATACAGGCTTATTAAAATAAAAATATGACAATTAAAATGTTTGTGTGAAAGTTTTAGTGTAGTGTAACACTTTTGGATGTTAATGCAGAACTCTGGGCAAAGAAAATCTTACCCCTTGCATTGGGGCTACCCCTACTGCAAAGTTTAAGTGCTTGTTAGGTCTAGGGAGCTAAAGTAACAAAGTTATACTCATCCAAACCATGATCCCAGCTGACACTTAGACCAGACCATACAGCCTTAATCCTCTGCTCCAGCGATGGTATGTCCCTCAGCGTCCTCACATCCTATACACTGTATAGAACATGAGAACTGTATAGAATATGAGAACGCTGGAGCAGAAGGGGAGTGAAGCTAAAGGGAGCTGTACAAGAGCACACCGGGATCGTGGTTCGGATGAGTACAACTTCTTTTTTTTTAGCTCCCTAGAAAAATGAGGACTTAACTCTTGCAGTGCTTGGGCAGCCCCACTGCAAGGGTTAAGATTGTATTTGCCTGAACAAAAAAAACTCCTAGAATAAGTGCAAAAGTCCAGATGAGATCAAAACAAAGAGGATTGGGAATCCCAGGTTTTGCACTCTAACATAAAGCGATCCTAATATCTAGATTATTGGACTGGATACATAGAGGCCAAGACAAAGGGGTAGTAAAATTGGAGGCTGATATTTCCCCAGTACCATTGAGGAATCTCCCCTGGTTGTCAGCGGAGAGTAGACCACATATGTCAACCTTGCCTTTCTTAGTACAATCGGTGCTACGAATATGGGATAGGTATGCTACTAAATATAATCTATCTAGGCCTGGGCCCTTGACTCCCATCTTGGGCAATCCACAATTTCCGCCAGGTATGCAAGCAATCTCATTATTAAATATGGAGAATACTCCAGATATATAGGTGTGGCAAGTATTAGAACCAGGTAGAGAAGAATTGAAAATGGATCTAAGACCAGAGAGACAAACTAATGGGAAGTTATGGATGGAGGCAGTACAGCGATCAGATTATATTAGACACCTTAGGACATATATAACTCTCAATAGGACATTTACCCCATTTGATAAATTGTGCGTATCAGAAACACCTGTTGCCCATACTTTATCAGTGGTATATGGTATATTGAGGGTAGAGGAAGATAAAGGACATACTAAGTATATGAAAATATGGGAATAAGATATGCGGAGAGAGATATCAGATAAAGAGTGGGGAAGAATATTTAATATGACACATAGCTTTGTTATATCTTCTTTTCACCAAGAAAAGAACTACAAAATAATATCACAATGGTACAGGTGCCCAGAAGATATTAGACATATAAACTCAGACTTAACTGACAGATGTTGGAGATGTACTCTAGAGGAGGGGACATACTTGCATATCTGGTGGAGTTGTCCTAGACTGCAACCGTTCTGGGAATCTGTATTCGGAATAGAGGCACAAAATGTTGAAAAAGATCCCTTAATGGCCTTACTGTCATTGATACCCGGATCTCTAAAAAAGATAAAAAGCTATATCCTAAGAGTCGTACTGGTTGCAGCTAGAGTTTGTATATAGCGGGATGGAAATCAACGGCACCACCTACATTAGAGAATTGGGCTAGTACAATGGAAGAAATAAGATATATGGAGGAACTAAGTGCAAAGGATTTAGATAAAAAGGAGAGTTTTTATAAGATCTTGGGAAAATGGGAAATATATATGCAGACAGAGGAATTAATGAAGGTGTTAAGAGAAGGATAGAGTAGCAAAAAGGGGCATAGAAAGGATGACATTATGAATCCATAGATGGGTAATGAATATATGGCCAAGGGTAAAGCTATGACTTCTGGATAGATGTTTGAGATATTAAGTTAGATCTTTGTAGGGCTGCAGCTAACGATTATTTTCATAATCGATTAGTTAGCCGATTATTAAGTTCGATTAATCGGATTAAAAAAAAGGGTTCAGTATCTTAACTGACGTGGGCGTGGCGTAAGCGGCGGGCATAAGCAGCGTGCGTGAGCGGGAAATTTGAATTTTAGCCGACGAATCAACGATGGAAAACGTTGGCAATGTTTTCCATCGTCGCTTTTAATCGACTTAATCGAATAATTGTTGCAGCTCTAGATCTTTGACCTGTATGAGTGGTAGAATAGTAAGGAGGGAAGAATGCTTTCTGGAGGAATGGGAGAAGAGGACAAGAGGAATGCAGCGTAGAAAAGGGGAGAGTGTACAGTGGGGGGATTTGAAAGGGTAAAAATGAGGAGGAAAATTTACATAAGGGTTGTTTATGGTATTTAGATTGGAAGGTTATTAATTAGGTTATGCGTAGAATAGGATATAGGATAGGAGCACAATATATAGACAGGGAGAATAGATTAGAATAGGGGAGTAGCACAACAATTGGAGTATTGCCTATGGGTTTGTTTTTTTTTGGTTGTTCACATGAGGAAAGTTATCAGAGAGAAGAGAGGTGAATTTAGGAGAGGGGAGGGGGATGGGGAATGTTTGACATGGAGTTTAGGATGGGGGGAGAATTGGCACAGGAGGTGTATAGAGGTTGTCCTCCTCTCATTCTTCCAGAGGTGGATCTGAAAGATAGGATTGAATGATGGGGAAAAGTGGAAGTAGAGCTGGTGGGAGTGTATGTGAGGGATAGGTATGATACTCTTGTTTTTTTTTTTTTCTTCATAAAAATGTACTTTGTAAATTATATTGAATTTAAGTGTAATAAAAATATATTAAACAAAAAAAAGATTTTATTTGCCTGAAGTTCTTCTTTAAGTATGGTATTTATTATCGAGGTCTACACATCTGTTCAAAAAGGGGGACAACTGAGGGGAAAGCGGGACAATGAAGGACAAATGGGAGGTATGCTATTGGCAATGATTATACTTTTTTAAATTTGTGAATATCGCAATTTGTGTGAGCAATGCAATGTTTGAACGTTACCATGAATGCGAGATTAATATTTTATCATCAAAATTCAGTAAGTTATTTTCAACCATTTCTTCACCTTCTGGGGATTTTGTTAGCTTAAAGCTAATATTTCTAGTAAATTATACTGTAAAATTGCATAATTATAATAATTTCTCATGTTGAAGTGTCTGATTTCAGTAATACATCTAGGAAAGACCATCGAAGAAAAAATGTTTCCAGATACTCTACAGCTGACTTGCACATTGTGGATATGTTTATTTAAAATCAGCCAGGGACTGAAGCATTTCTATTCAGATCTTGACACAAATGTGCTTTTTCCTTCTGGCTGTTTCATATGAGCTCTCTTGAAAATGTAATATATGAAAATTAGTAGCCACCTGGGATAAAGCATTGGATGCATGTACAGCTACACAACTCATTAAGAATACTGTTTCTACAGTGCTGGAAGGTGCTCACTCTATGGGATTCAAGAATTCATGTTCATGTATTATTTTACAAAGGAAGTACATTTAGGGAAATAAAGAATATACAGCTAAATGTGTTTAATAAAATGCATTTGCAATATGTATGTGTCCGATAGCAGCGATTTAGGGCCGATTCACACCACTAGCTTCACTGATGAACTGAAACTCTAAAGAGAACCAGCTCCAATAATATCCCTTTAAGAATAACACATATAATAGAATACATAAATACCTAGTGTGTCCCAAAACACCAATCCACAATGTTGCATTATATGCAACAATGTAAGATCACATAAAATTACAAATTAAAAGTCCATCTAAAAATGAATACTTCAACAGTTTGGACACAATAGAAGTATTTAGAGTAGCTGAAATACCTGAGCAGTGCCTGCATCTCATTGGATGCAGGTGCTGTCCGGCTGACAAGTTTCCACCCAGCTCCTTTTTCTTGTCGACTAGTTGAGATGTCATATGTTCTGTCTCAACCACTAATTTATGTTTTTGCTCATACCTTCCTGAGACTAGTCTGTACGGACAGTATGGCGACCTACTGAGCAGATGGTATCCACAGACAGTGTCCAGCTTACCAAGAAGACTCAGAGTAAAATCCAGTGTAGTTTATTCAGGCTTGACAATACAAAGAATGTGATTCATTGTCATTCTCAGAGGTGAAAAGACATTTCTATGTGAAACCTTGCACATCATGAACAGAACCCTCCTAACACAGTGAGGGAGGCATGAAAAGAAACCGGAAAGGAGAGGCTGGAAGTGTCTAGCTAGAAGACTGTACCAATTAACACTAAACATGAGGGTGGTTAAATGGAAGATACCAAATGTATACAGAAATTAAGCTGTAGTAATGCTAATTTGTCACTAATTATCAGGAGCATACCATAACATAATAATAAGCAATAGAAATAACAGAAAACAATACTGGCTGTGGTAGCACATAATATATGTAAATGATTTGTATTGAAAAGGCAATGCTGCAGATTACAGTAAATTACAGAAAGTTGTTGGTTGCACTTAATTGCATCATTCTTTCCTTTAGAAGCGATTTTACCATCAGTTGTATGCTAATAAAAGTGGATAATATTTGGGGTTAAAATACCAACAGTTCTTAAGGCCTTAGGTAAACCTTCCCAAGGTCTCATACCTTATCTTCCAGTCTCATTTACTAACTTCCCACTTTCCCTGCTACATCCATGGCATCTGCTTTGTTTGACACCTGCTATTTAAATTAGAACCAATTCATTGGGGTCTATTTATAAAAAAATGTGCATAGCTTATTTGTCCAGTGAATCTGCAGATACATTCAGTTCTCTACAAGTTAACCAGTTGTTGTAAGAATGGGGCAAAAATGAATATTTGAATGTAATTTCTCTTCTTGTCAAATCTCCTTCATTATGTTTATTTATAGAGAACAGAGTGAATCAAGAAAAGATTACCTTATGGCCATCAGATGGAGTTGAGGATCATAGGAAATTAATACAGTTTAGTAAGGAGATGCACTGTTACAGTTTTAGGCTGGGTTCACACCTGGGCGTTCCAAATACGAGTGTTTTGTGCTCGTTTTTTCAGCACGTTTTAGCACTTTTCAAAACACGTTTTTTTGTTCACTGAAACAGGAGTTCGACGCTCGTTTTTTAACATCCCTGGCGGTATGATTTTTTAAAACCGTTTTTCTCTATCTTTTTTTTGTTTTATTAAAACTTTTAAAACTTCCCGCCGGTTCCGCCCCCCTGCGACGCGGACGCTCGCAAGGGACGGAACCCAGAAGATGGCAGCGGCCGGAGGAGCCAGCGGGATCTCGGACAAGGTAAGCCCTACGAGTGTGGCTCGGGGTTACCGCTTTGTTAACCCCGAGCCACACTCGGGAATACCAATGGATACGCGCTGAAATACGCCCCAAAGAAGCTCCTGTACTATTTCGGGCGAAGGGCGTTTTTCAGCGTGGCAAATCGCGCAGAAATAAGCCCAGGTGGGAAAAATGCCCACATCACTCAATAGGATTTCACTTGCTGAGCGTTTTCTAGCGATTCGATCAGAGCTGAAAAACGCCCAGATGTGAACCCAGCCTAAGAGAACACTGGAGAGAATGAGCATATGAATGTAACCATTGCTATTCCATCACTGCTCATTCCCTCCAGCAGTCTCTAGAATTATCACATTGTATCTGATTACTAACATGTATTTATTTCCTATAATTCTCAGCTCCATCTAGGGGCCATATTTCAGTATTTAAAGAACATTCAACCAGAACAGAAATTACACTAAGAACATATGTATTTGCCCCTTTCTCACAACAACTGCTTAACTCACACAGAACAAATGAACCAGACAGTAGTTTCACTGAAAGAATAAGCAATGCATTATTTTTTTTATAAATAGACCCAACTGTGTTTGAGTTTCAAACGTAAAATGTTCATCTTTGGCTGGAATGTACCGAAGGACACTTTTATCCAATCAAAGAATTTCATAAAACTAAACAGCATTGAAACGTGACATTACTTCAACTGGCGTGGAAGGGAATGTTTCTGCTGTATAAACTTCAAAACAAAGAGTAAGATTCCATTTGATGTGGTTTCACCCATAGACTGGGAAGAGTGATAACACACTGGAGCCAACACACCTTTTTTATTATTAAAGCTAAGTATTCATGAAAAACAACTTGCCATGTACCAGGTTCTCAATGAAATATAACTGAAACAAAACTGCAAAACACATCAAGCACATATGCTACTACAGTATATCAAGCAATTGATTACAGTATACAGGACAGGAGAATCGACCAGCAACCAACAGGGAAGGACTATTCCTGAAAGGGCTTTACCTGGTAAAACAAGGATGTTTGGGGACATCTAGTGGTGCCTGCTACAATTACAACAGACATCTCACTAAATGAATATGAATAGGGCCCTACATGGTAGATTATATACTTAAAGCGTAATTCCAGTTTCCCAGCAAATGTAAGAAACTGAAATTGCCCCCACACATTGGTCCCCAATGGCTTCCCCTCCGTAATCATAGCTTTAGGGGAACCACCGTTCCTCCCTGCTGCAGCAAGTGTACGGGCTACAGCATTGCAGCCCGGTACTTTGCATATGGAACAATGCTCGCAGGTGGCAAACAGTCATTGGTCAGCACTGCCAATTGACCACGTGGACGAATGAGAAGTGCTTTTTGCTAAGAAGCGCTTCTAATTGGTTAGTGTGGTCAGGTGACTGCACTGACCAAATGACTGCTTGACACTTTTTTAAACAATCAGTCAAGATGAGAACTAGTTCTTGAGGGATCCTAGTCTACATTTTCACAGCTCTTACTGTGATGAAGCCTTTCCATATGCTGATGTTAAACCCTCTTTTCCTCCAGATGCAAACAGTGCCATTAACCTTTAAAGTGACATTAAAGTGAATAACTTAGCACAACGTTCACTATATGTACCATGTCCATATTTATATATGGTGATTATATCTCCCCATAAATTAGGACTGACTTGATACGCTCCTATGAGAGAAGGGGAAAATTGCACAAGCGCTTGCCTATCATGAGTACCCCTTTGGTGCGGTTTGTGTGAGGCCTGTTCTGTCTGCTGCCAACTATCTGAAGGTGGAGGCCTTCCTCTGCCATGGAGGATTTCATGCAAAACTTTCTCAGCTTTTACAATATTCAATGCAAGGAGGCAGTGGTTGCCTTTTCTTTACCTCTCTAGGGGCGTCACCTGCTGACTGTGGATTCAGCAACAAATCAGAAGTGGACCATTGCCTATTTCATTCATATGATCTGGGACACCCTACATGTGAAGGATTAACCTGTTCCCTTGCAAGCAGTGTTGGCACTACAATTGCATTGCCCCAAACCTTCCTTTAGCACACCTTGTTTCATGAATTCCTCTGGGCACGTCTGGACAGGAACTTCTTTTCTCATAAACATTTTTCTGTCCTCTCTCTCTTTGCCAAGGACTTTGTTGAGAAGTGGACCACCTCACCAGTGGTGAATATAGCCCATACTCTCCCTGATGGGAGATGGTGTCCTCAGCGGCTGCCATTCCCTTCCCAGGCACCACAGACTTGAGACTGGACACTCTCTCTTGGTCTTATCATTCTCTTGCTGGTTCTATGAATAGGCCCATTTTGGTTTTAGCCTCAGGCCCCATTCACACCTATATCCTTAGGTGCGATGAGAGATTCCTGCATCAGGAACTTGTGTTTTTATGCAGCAGTAATCAATATTCTGCTGTTTACAAGCGGCAGCTGTGACCTGTCCAAGCTAATGATCAGCGGACAGCCACTGCATGTGAATGCCGCACACCTTATGTAATCATATGTGATGCGATTACATGCGGTTAGGAATAAAACACTCTCCCTGGATGCATTGTGTGTTCAGGGGACAGTGATTGATTCCTAACCACATGTAATCACATTAGATATGATTACATGCGGTGTGCAGCGTTCAAATGCACTGCCTGATACCTGATCATTACCTTGAACAGGTGACAACTGCCACTTTTAAACGTCAGATTAGGGATTCCTGCTGTAGGAAAATGCAAGTTCTTGATGCAGGAATCCCTAATTGCACCTAAAGATATAGGTGTGAATGGGGTCTTACTGGCTCAGAAGCTTAGAGTGGACTAAGGTCCTAGGATGGGACCTGACTCTCTCTGAAATCAGGGACCAAATGCAAGTTTGACACCAACCTGGAGGCTAGCAGACTTGTGTCCTACACCAGTCTTTTGTCCGTCCAGATATACAGAGCCCTTTGACTCAAATAATGAGCTGTTAAGCAATTAATATCACATTCAAAAAATATTATCAAATAACTAAATCCTTTGGCCAAAAAGAAAAAAATAGGAGCAGCAGGCCAGAGCTCATAATCTGGGACACATTCACACATACATTTTCAAATCCACAGACTGTCCTTATAATTTTCTACTTTAACTAAATGTATGCTATCTGTGGCTTTATCAGATCCACAAGACAAAATGCTATTAACTACACTAAACTAGCAAAAGTAGAAAATACTGCCATCTGGTGGTGAAGAAAGTTATGGAAATATGGAAACAAATATTAACATTGAAACAACCATACCTCCCAACTGTCCCAGATTTGGAGGGACTGTCCCTCATTTGGAACCAAATTCCTCTGTCCCTCTTTTCTCCTCAGTTGTCCCTGTTTGTGGTCTGATGTACACATAGCTATGAAAATGTATTTAACCCCTTGACAACAGAAGCGATTCTGGCGACTTACCTGTCGCCAGTTCGCTTCTGTGTCCTGTAGAAGGGCCTCCCCCCGCCGTGCTTCCCGGGCTCCGTTGCCCCTCCTACGGGCCCGATTGCATCACTTCCGGTCCCTGGGCTGTCAGTTCTGTGATCCTGCAGCCCAGCTATAAGCTATTGAAGTGCGATCTGTATATATGACACTGGGGGTCTTTTGGACCCCCAGCATCACCTTAAAGAGTACCTGTCACCACCATCTGCTATCACATGGGGGGGCTTGTAAGCCCCCCCATGTGATAGCAGTAAAGTAAAAAAAAAAAAGTTTTTAAAATTAAAATAAAATAAATCTAAATATTAAAAAAAATGTAAAAGTCCCCCGCCCCCGTGAGCACGCGCGTCGCCACGTAAACACGCGTCAGGTGCGCCTACGTATGAAAACGACGAACGCGCTACACATGTTGGGGATTTTTTGGGGTACTGCAGTTTTTCGCCGTTTCACAGACGCATGCAATTTGTAACCTGGGCATGTTGGGTATCGTTTTACTCGTTGTAAACTCATCTTTTATATTTCATTCAAAAAATGGGTATTTTGAGGCTTTTAAATTTTTCACTAAATTTTGGGGTTTAATAAGGAGTTGCGCTAATATTGCGCAACATAAAAATTTGCAACTACCACCATTTTATTCTATAGGGTCTTGGCATTCAGAAAATATATAATGTTTGGGGGTTTTAAGTCATTTTCAGCTCTAAAATGTGGAATATAACATGGGTGCAAAATATAAAAAAAAGGCCTCATGAAGGGGTTAATTACCAAAAGTAATCCTTTATCTTAACTCTTAAAGTAGTATTAAATGCGCTGCTTCCTCCAATATCCGGGTAGGGGAGCATGCACGCCAAGTACTTCTCATGCACAGTGCTCTAGGGATAGTGCAGACTCTAGGTGCTGTCATGTGGAGGCGGGATGAAGTGGGAGTAGGGAAGTGGCTTGCCGCCAGGGCTACCTTTCTCAGTGGACTCAGTGGCAAAACTTACAACAAACATTTTATTGGTATCCTGACTGCTGGTCTAATGAAAGGGCCACAATTTTCCTGATCCCCTGGGGCGAAAGGCTCCTGACAGGGACAAGACGACTCAGGTCCGTCAACCCTTAGGCCGGCGGACCCCGACCCTCTGGGACCTGCCGAAACAGGTCCACCGAGTACTAGGTTGGGGGGCTCTCCGAAGAGAGACCCCCCACAGGTGTGAGAAGGCAGAGGGGCCCATTTGTAGGTCACAGAACCTCCTTCCCAATGTCAGGAACAGGCCCTAAGGTACCTGCACCCTCCGTCAATCTGTGAGAGTCCAAAAAGTGCCAATCGTGCATAAATAAAAATCTAAGTGCCAGTGCACCACGCTGACAGGTCTTAGGGGCCGGAGTGCAAAAATATTCCCCCAGGACTAGCCATAAGTCCTGTCCACAAGGCGTAGTGCAGAAAAAGTGGGTAGGTGCCGTGACCAAGTGCACAGTGAATCACTTGTGAGGTCCCACACCCTAGTGATTTTCTGGCACCCTTGGGACGCCTACCCCAGGGGGCACAGCACCACGGGCCTCTGCCGCCCCCCAGCCAAACCAGTGCAGCCCTATTCCCACCAGAAGGCATTAGTACCGGCGAATTTCCCACCTACAACTGGGGACAAGCCCGGCGTAACCGGACCAGAATCAACCCAGGAGGAAAGGAAACCCCTCCAGCACCCACCTATCACATCAGGGAATACTAAGCCACCATCTCCCGGTCCGAAGATGGTGTCGTTCTCCCCCAAAAACTGATAAGAAGATACTACACTTGATCTTAGCCAAAAGGCCGAGTCACTTGAAAATTCCCAGATGTAGTTGGAAATGACGGCTCCTACCCTCAACGTGTTTTGCTGTGAAGTCCGCTTCTTCAGGAAGTTGTGGAGATATAGGAGGAAATATAGCGAACCAACATATGGAACAAACTGGGAAAACGCATCCAGATCTGTGTAGAGACTCTCCTTCCAGGGGCAGCAATAGCGGGCAAAGGCTCCTCCTAGGACCAGAACCAACCAAGGCCAGAGTGTAACATGTGAGCTCCCATACTGGATCCGAAATGCCCCAAGATTACTACAAGAAGCCAGTATAAAGGAAAAGTAACAGTGAAAAAAAACAACTATTCTGGGTTTAGCCGATCACTTTCGGCATATTATTATTCTACAGGATTTATATAGCGCCAACAGTTTGCGCAGCGCTTTACAATATAAGGAAGACATTACAATCACAATACAATTCAAGACAAGATGGGAAGGAGAGCCCGCCTGTGAGGGCTTACAATCTAAAAGGATATCAATTCTGGGTGCTTGGCAGGTGTGTGTCCATTACCTAAATATAGTGGGGGAATTTATCAAAACTGGAGCAGATGGAATCTGGAGCAGCTGTGCATGGCAACCAATCAGCGTCTCTCTTTTATTTTCAAATCTTACTGAACAAACCGGCAAGAGAAGCCGATTGGTTATTATGGGCAATGCTCTGCATATGGTCTGCCCCAGTTTGAATTCCTTCTCCCTCAATTGTACTGGAAGGCGTCCCTCTTGCGCACAATATGGAATGCTAAGTATGATGTTCAATAGAGTGTGCGAAACACATGGAGGGGAATTTATCAAAATGGGAGCAGAGAAAATCTGGAGCAGTTGCCTATAGCAACCGAGCAGCTCCTTTGTTTTCATTTTCTAACCACAAATTGTAGAAGCTGATTTTTTTGGCATGCGGATTGTGGCAAACGTATGCAGTATATACTGTGAGTAGACTCAGATGATATGTAGCCACGCCCACTTTTTTTTACTGCATTGTATGTATCCCGTTACCGTTTTTCCTATCTGACCCTCTTTATAAATGTTGGAATGGTTCTCATTAATAAGACTTTACAATACTACAATGCATGCAGGACACCATTACTCCATTTAGACCACATTTTCTACTTACCTTAAAACAAACAATATTATTACAGAGAACAGAGGGGAATTTATCAATACTGGAGCAGACAGAATCTGGAGCAGTTGTCCAGGACAACCACTCAGCTTCTCTCTTCAGTTTGTTCAGCAAGATTTGAAAATGAAAGAGAGAAGCTGATTGGTTGCCATGCACAGCTGCTCGTTTTGATAAGCTCCCAAAATTAAAGTACCGACAGTCCAGTGGGGGAAAAAAAACCTATTGATTATTCAGGAACCCTGCTGTCACTAAACTGAAATGTGTTTACACCGCGGCCGGCCGTTACACGTTAAGTTGCCGTCTCAGCAATAACAGCACATTCCTAATCATACGTCCTCCCCTCCACGACTCTCCATTCATTTACAGCTCTTCCACAGCGCTGTATACACATGCCCACAGCCAAAATGGAGAGCAGGGGATCCCGCTTGTCATCAAGCTTTATTGACATGAGAACATTTCCATATATGGCTTGCTGAAAGTTGACGCTCTCGTAAGGCGTCATTTGGCGCATGCGCAGGGAGAGTCCAATTTTACACGTGTGTACATGGTGGATGGGCCGGAATTCTGGGAGAGATAAGTGACCGAAGAAATAACGACATCAGTAATACGGTGTGTATCGATAATCGGTGTCACCTTGGTTGTCACGTGTACACTGTGTTTTAGTGGTGTTCGTGAGTCTTCTTGATGTGTGTATTGAGTTGTATGAATCGTGTATATGTAACGTGCTTGTTATCCTGGTTCCTGTACGAAGTTATTATTTTTCAATTTTATTTTTTCTTCACTGTCCTGTAGTTATGTTTTCTTTATGGCATTTGATTCCTAAAGTAAATACTTCTAAGATTGAAGAGGTATGTAAAGCCATTTTTTTTTGTTAGCTTTGGCTAGAATAGGGAATGTTATTTATTTTGCTGTCTCTGACCCATTAGAGAGATTTCCCAACTTAGATTGTAAGCTCTCAGGGACAGGGCCCTCCTTACCATCTTGTCTTGATTTGTATTTGTGACTGTACTGTCTTCCTTTTTTTGTGAAGAGCTGCACAAACTGTTGGCGCTGTATCAATCCTGAATAGTAATAATCACTTCTTGTCTCATAGGCACAACACAGAGTAAGGTCCCATTCACAATCTAAATGCATATGAATGCATGTCATTGATTTCTAATGATATCATTCAGCCTTTGTATTTGCCGTTGTTTACTTGCATTTAGGGGCAGCACGAACAGCTCCGTGCACGGCCGTATTGGGCAGCTCCCAGGAAGGACAGGTGCTGCGTGTGATTAGTACGCAGCCCCGTCCTTCTCTATTGGGAATACGCGGCCGTGCGTCCCCCTACGCTCACCTCAAGTGCAGGTCTGTACGCGTGCAGGTCTGTAAGGGGGCAGGTGTCTCAGCTCGGACACAGACCGGATCCACCCTGTCAGCGTAGGACACAAACGTGCAGGGCGGGATTGCGTAGGGCGGCATACGGCCGCATACTCCCATAGAGAAGGACAGGGGCTGTGTACTAATCACACGCCGCACCTGTCCTTCCTTGGAGCTGCCCGATACGGCTGCGCAAGGAGCTGTACGTGCTGGCCTTTTCTCGTGTGAATGAGACCTCAGACAAAATAGAATTCTCTGCATCCAGGATCAGAGTAGAAGCTCTAAAGCTCCGTTCACACTGGGCGTTCTGTGGCAAAACTCTATGGATTCCTCTGGCCGGAATGCCAGGTCTCCTGTTCAGATGCAGCCACTGTACCCATTGAAGTAAATGACAGCGGCCACATCAAGTGGCAGTCTGAATTTGTAGTTTCTTGTGCCAGATCGCCCCATGTGAATGGGATCTAAATGTGATTAAACACTTCTAAATCAGCTTCAAGTGGGATGACCTAAACTCAGGAAACAGTGATCTGGGATGCAAGCTGTTTATACTTCCCAGATAACTTCCCCTGCATTTAGAAATACTGAACACAGGAGTGCCAGTGTGAATGAGGGCAAGAAGAAATCTTTCTAAAGTAAGGAAAATTCCTTCTTAAAGTGTTTGTTACCCCAAAATTAAGCTTGAATATTTGTGTTGTGCACAATCTCCTGTAGATCTGCCATCAACTATGTAGTGCAAAGCTAGCCATACATGTTTTAATTTTTAGATTGGCTGAAGGGGAGAGATCACTTGATTTTCCCATCCACTTTAAGCAGCCTATAAGGAGGAATCCCCCCAATGAATATTGCATTCTGACAGCTGGCACAGCTGTCCGAGTACTAAACCAGTGACAGCAGCTAATTGGATGCAGTTGCTTTTCAGGTATTCTTTCGGGTGTCATCTAATTGGATGGAGTCACTATTCCATCAAAATTTTAATCGACTTTTGCGGAGCTGGTTGGCGTTGATAGGGTCACCCACAGCTTGATTTTTGACCAAAGTAATGTATGTTACAATGCTGCAATGCGATAGTGTAAATGGGCCCTGACATTAACAATATGAAGTGCAAGTGAAGCCGTGCACTGTAGAAATGAGTTCTTTTTCTTGTATCCTGTGAAACCAAATATAAAGAAGCAGTGGCGTTACAAGGGAGGTGTGGCCCGCACCGAGTGACACTATCAGAGGGGGTGACACCAAAATGACTGTCATTTTGGTGTCACCCCTTCTGAAATGTTGCTTGCATAATGACGTGCCACCATGGTTACTCCTCTGCACAGAAGTTGCTGTAGAGAATGTCTCCATGTTTGATTAATCAGTTTTAGGGCTTGTTCACACTACATGAAGTGATTGTTTGCTTTTCACCAACTTAATGCCAGTGACCACTAGGGCAGTTAGAAAACAATTGTATTCTATGTGTCCTGTTCACACCACAACACGGTAGTGATGTGCAGCTGTTGCAATATAATGCAAAGGTGTTGCACTGCGGGTCACCACAGGGCTGTACTGGGACCTGAATGGAGTGTCCACTTTACACTCTCCAAATCAACCAAAAATTAAAAAGTAAACAATATGATGCACTGAGTCCTCCCGCTTAAACTGAGTGTTTTTAGCAGGCAGTCTAGTCTGAATTAGCTACTCAAAATTTGTTTTCGAATACCTCAGAGGAACCGATTCAAATTATAATTTTTGTCCATGATTTCCAATACCACATAACAAAACAAGCCACATTCAGTAACCGTATAGTAAATGAATAATAAAAAAAAAAGATATGCACATGCTAAGAGGTTACTAATGACCAGAGGCAATTGTAATTCAAGAAAAATAAGTTTGTCACAACTACACACAATGTTGCACCACTACCCTGTGTGAATGAGCCTTTATTGCCACTCAACTTTGAATTCCTCAATAATGTTTGTGTTTGAAATCCAATTTGGGAGACTAAGAGTTTGTTCACAATAAATATTTTCTCATTCTTCTTTTCTGTGTTATTTTTCTACAGTGATTATCATGGAGGGAAAAAGTAAAAAGCAGTTCAAATCCAAAAAGACACCTCAGACTACATCTCCCAAGAGTACTACTTTTAAGAAAAAAGGTAAAACACTATTGAATTTCTAGTAGAATCTGACACTTCCTGTTACACAGTATTTTTGTCAGAATAGCAGTTACTTGCAATTTCTGCTAAGTAATTTTGAAGAGATCCTATTGCGACTTTAAAATAAATAAATAATCAAAGTAAAGTTCTCCCTCGCAGACTATCTTTGCTCTCTAGCAGTAGTGCTGGTAGAATCTTCAGCATCTGACACTTCGGGGTGTGTCAGATACCTGCATCTCTACTGTGCACTGTGACTACCTCTGTGGTCGCTGCTTCACTAGTAGCTCTAAAGGGACATGATAGGGACATAGCCAGGGGTAGAACCACAGCACATAGATGAAAGAAATGGGTATCTGACACTTGGGGGAAGTGTCCGATGGGGAAGTTTCTACCAACACTACTGCAAGAGAGCAAAGATCTACAGCAAGGAGGTAATACTGGTTAGTTTTATAAATGTGCTTTACTGTGCAGTGTTTTTCCTACTTTTTTTTAGAGTTTTGAGTTTGCCGCCAATTTATTCTCCAAGGGCTCTTCTTTTTGGTAGTATGTAATGTTTTGGTGAATTGTAAGTACTGTTCAGGCTTAAAATGTGCACTTTACCTTGTGTGCAAAAAATGAACAAATAAATGGCAGAGGATGGTTAAATGTTGTATTTTGGGGAGTACTGTTGAAAAGGAAATCCCAGAATGCAAGATAAATAGGTATGTTACATGTTTGCTACTTTTCCTGCCCCAGTGAGCTTGCACTCAAATGTCTTAGTCACAAACCAGTTATTTTATATACACTGTAATTTTGGACTCTGAAACAAAACTAGCACTGAGGATAGATTGTATCTTGGCAGACAGAAAGTGGACCAGGTTCTTTAAACAATGCTAGTGACAGCTAAGAGTTATCAACATAATTACATTATGTAGTTTGAAGGGAGGGTATAGGCCTGCTACATTTGTTTGCATTTGCAAAATTAACCCTGTATCAATATCTTTCTTGTATTTTAGATCAGCTTAGGGACATGTTATTAAGCTGGCTCAGTGGCACTACTGGCTGTACAGACACTGGTACTGGATTGCGCTGGTATAAAATAAAACAAAAAAAGAAGTGGCTACTGAAGCTCTTCTGTCCTCTTTATCATTTCCCTGTACTTTCTGAGATATTGGCTACCTCCATTGCCTTTTCCTCACCGCCTTGAAAAATCTTTAAAAACGCTTCTCAAAGGAGCCATAACCGCTGTAGGCGCGTTTCCATTTGCGTGAATGAAGGTGCTTGCCAAGTGGGGAAAGACTCCCGAACATGACATGTTATATAATTCTTGGTGCTCTGCAACACAACAGCACGTGTGTACTGCACTGTCTGCTGACCATTGAACAGTTTCTCAGGTGTGTTGCTAGGTGGTTGAGGAGCTTTAAAAATGCAGGTCTACAACCTTGTTTTGCTACACATGTAAATAAGGCCTAAAGAAAATCTGCCCTCGCCCCTTCTCTACGAGTTCCAGAGTATGGAGGAGCATGTGGTCTCCTTCCAGGATGCAGTGCTGGGCCTAGTGTCACCTGACGGGGTTGACGTTATCAACCCTGTGTAAGGTCTGACACCATCTATCATGGATTTTACGCAGGTGTTGAGTCCTGGAGTGGCAGGGAAGCTCGGCAAAGGGGAATCAGGGTTGGCAAATAAGAATTCATATTATTTTGCACTGAATGGGTAAATTGTTGACATTCTTTTTATTGAACATTCTTTAAAGACTGTATTGTATATACTTGTATGTGTTCAGACGTAGAATCAAACATTTGTCGTTTGTCTCCCTTAGCATTTGGCTCCCCCAAAAATAATGGCAAAAATACTGGATGGAGTCCAAAGGGAAATACCAAAGTAAATAAATTTGAAAAGGGTAAGAAAATGGCTACCCAAAAGGGAGGTAAAGCTGGTGTGAAGCAATTTGCGTCCAAGAAGGCAAACCAGGGAGATGGCTTTACGAAGAAGAGGAAACATTCAGCAGAGGAACAGGAAGGCAGTAAGTTTACATGGATATTACATGTACTGGCTAGGACTTTGTTACAAACAATATTGTAGAAGCAAATATCTTTGTGTAACTACAAAGTTTGGTTGTTGCAAGTTTCATTGTATACCATATATTGTTATGTAAAAATGTTACATTTATTAACCTATCCTATTGAGGAATGTAGTTTTCCTGTTGGTTGTCTGCACATCAGCACTTTTTCAGTCCTTTATGGTACTTTATATTCATTATTGGTAAGTTTTTTTGAAGACTTACACACAGGGTATCACTCACGTTTTTGATCCATATATTTATTCACATATTTTCATATTTATTCCAAACCTTTAGCGCTGTGACAACACTTTACACTAATGTATTTAATATGTTTGATATGTATATACAAAGAATACTGGTTGTGCTTCTGCAGGATTTTCAACCAAAAAGCTGTAAATTCTACGTCCAAAACTTATTTTTTTGTGAGAAAGGGATAGAACGTCTGCCAGATTTGTACTGCTTTCCCTGTTGCCAGTGATGAGATCCTTGTCCTGGTGCCTGCGGTCAGTAGGGAAATTAAGTCTAAAATTTTCGAGCTAACATGTTTGAAGTCCAGTCTGTGTGACAACTATATATATATA